>NW_028300966.1:3507857-3665714 GCF_049000335.1 Polistes dominula | reverse complement strand
ATCAGGGGGGGATGCTCTTTAAGAACATTGACACTGCGTAAAAGAGCAAACCTCTGCGAATATCCTAAAGAAGGATCATTCGAGCAATAATTTTTGGTAGTGTATTTTAAATGATAAATAACCGTTTTAGTGCCGGGGGTTTTTAAAAATCTTTGTCGGAGTGTGTCATGAAGCGTGATAGCGCATTCGTCATTTTTCTGCGAATTATGCCGATCGACCCGGTCGCGTTGCTAAAAACATATATTTCTGTATAAAGCGTGTTGCGAATTGACAATCGCGAACAAAATTAGTGAAACGTTTTACCACACCACTCGAAAACCGCGATCGCGTCGTGCGGCACTAAACGGATAAACAAAAATACTTCAATTAAGATTTTAAATATTTGAAAAGTTCTAACATTTAAATAAAAGGAAATCAATAATAGAGCGAAAGTTTAAAATTTCACGAATGTTTAATCCTATGATAAGGTCGATGACTCTTCGGTGAACTCTTCAAATAAAGTCTTCAAATAAAAAAATGTTTAAGCAAAAATTAAAAATTTCATAAATGGTTAAACTTTTGAGCGCTATGAATGCATATATTTTAAAATAAAAATTCAGTCTGTTAAACTTGCGCTCTTTTGTAAAAAAAATATGCAGCCCATGTGTTTCTTCATAAAAAATATGCAGCCCATGATGTGTTTCTTCATAAAAAAAATAGACAACCCACAGTGTGTTTCTTCATGAAAAATAGACAACCCATAGTGTGTTTCTTCATAAAAAGCGGGCAGACAATGTTGGACAACGCAGCGTTCAAAGGATTATAATTCTATGATGAGTTCGGTGACTCTTCAATGAGGTCTTCAAATAATAAATCCTCAAACTTTAACAAGGAGAAATTACAGTTATCTTCCTTCAATCGATTGGACACCTTTAACAAGTAATAAAAAAATATCTGCAAAAAAATAAAACAAAGTTTATTAGTTAATTAAACTCATTAAATAAAACGCTATGAAAAAATTCATATGATTTGATACAAACCTTTTAGAAAGAAAAAATATGCTGTTTTGCTGGAACTCTGCATTGCCTCCAAGATTGGATATTCGGATCCTTGAAAAACGATGATGAGGATGACAATCTGTGATTTTGAATTTTTGAATAAATAGTAGTAGTGCTTCCTTAATATTCAATCTTCCATGATACGATATGATATTAAAAGATTAAAACCTCTGAATATGATGATCTCATGATTCCCAATGTTAATGATGATTTTCGGGTAATAATTCCTTAATGTTCTTTTTCTAAGTGATGATTCATTGATGTCTATGCAGATGATAACTCTTTAATGTCTATGTATGGATAGTGATGATTTCTTGATATCTTGCATACGATGACTGTCAAAATAGTAGTTCGTTGATGTCCTCTCTTCAGATGGAATGATGGTTGGTCCCTCGATGTTCTCTTCCAGATAGAATAGTGATGATGATGATCTCTTGATGTCATCTCCAAAGACGAAATGATGGTGATGCTTTGATATTCTCTTCTGAGGTAGAATGATGGTCCTTTCCTACCAATTCCTTCATATCCGCTTCTTCGGTGGTGCAATTATGATGATGGTGATTTTTTGATGTCCTTCTCTTCAAATGGTAATGATGATGATTTTTTGATGTCCTCTCTTCAAATGGTAATGATGATGATTTTTTGATGTCTTCTCCTTGGATGGTGATGATGATCCCTCGATGTCTTCTCCCTGGATGGTTGTGATAATCCCTCAATGTCTTCTCCCTGGATGGTTGTGATAATCCCTCAATGTCTTCTCCCTGGATGGTGGTGATGATCCCTCGATGTCTTCTCCCTGAATAGTAGTGGTGATAATCCTTCGATGTCTTCTAGGATGGTGATGATGATCCCTCGATGTCTTCTCCCTGGATAGCGGTGGTGGTGATGATCCTTCGATGTCTTCTCCCTGGATAGTGGTGGTGGTGATGATCCTTCGATGTCTTCTCCCTGGATAGTGGTGGTGGTGATGATCCTTCGATGTCTTCTCCCTGGATAGTGGTGGTGGTGATGATCCCTCGATGTCTTCTCCCTGGATAGTGGTGGTGGTGATGATCCCTCGATGTCTTCTAGGATGGTGATGATGATGATCCCTCGATGTCTTCTCCCTGAATAGTAGTGGTGATGATCCCTCGATGTCTTCTAGGATGGTGATGATGATCCCTCGATGTCTTCTCCCTGGATAGTGGTGGTGGTGATGATCCCTCGATGTCTTCTCCCTGGATAGTGGTGGTGGTGATGATCCCTCGATGTCTTCTCCCAGGATATGGTGGTGGTGATAATCCCTCGATGTCTACTCCTAGGATGGTGATGATGATGATCCCTCGATGTCTTCTCCCTGGATAGTGGTGGTGGTGATAATCCCTCGATGTCTTCTCCCAGGATGGTGGTGGTGGTGATGATCCCTTGATGTCTTCTCCCAGGATGGTGATGGTGATAATCCCTCGATGTCTTCTCCCAGGATGGTGATGGTGATAATCCCTTGATGTCTTCTCCCTGAATAGTGGTGGTGATGATCCCTCGATGTCTTCTCCCTGGATGGTAATGGTAATGATCCTTTGATGTCCAGCTCTCCAAATGGTATAGGATGTTTCTTCAATATTCTTTCTACTCTGATGTGGATCTTATAATGTACATTCCATAGATGACTAATTATTTAAATATTATAATTCATATAATTTTTTAAGGCATTAATTGTTGTTTCATTATCGTAATATCTTTTACATACCAGTAATTACGATAATTGGAATCATTAATTTGACAAATATACAATGCACATTTTTTCCTAGTACTCGAATATATAAATGTTGATAAAGTAACGTTTGAATATCCTTTGTTTCTGTTATATATTGTATGATTCTTTCGTTATAATTAGTGGAATTTGATTTTTTTTTTTTATATTTCTTTTTTTTTATATATTTCTTTTTTTTTTTTTAATATTACTGCCAATTTTTCCTTAAAAGGTATTTGATTTAGTTTAAAAACATTGACAATTCAAACGTATTCTATACAATAAGTGCTTATTGTTAAAATAATATCCATCTTAAGAACATAATTAAGATCAAGATATTATTATAAATATACTACTATATTTTTAGTTTAGATGATTGATTTCTCTTTTTTGAAATTTGAATTGTAATATTTTAATATATTGCAGTATTTGTAGAATTGTTTGTATCTATGCCAATTAATCCATTCTAAGTATATGCTGCTATTTTTAGTAAAATTGATTGTCTTCAAAGCTACTAAAAATGTTGTTAGCATATTCAAAAGGAAATTAATCTTCAAAACATTTTTTTCTTTCTATAGTTACCTGAAATAATATTAAAATATTTTGCTAACAACATAAAATATTATAACATAATTAATTATATAGAATTATAATTTACGTAATTACGTAGTAGTTATTTTTTCTTTCACTAGAGTATTACACACTAAATTATTACAAACGTATTTTGCTTTTTTAATTATTTTATACACTTGTTTTTTATATAATTTTTACTTTTTTTTATAGAAAATCTCATTTTTATTCTTTAAAATATTTTCGTTTTTTTTATTGTTTTTTATTTTATTTTCATTCTTTTTTTAATTTTTCATATATATAAATCCTTTTTATTTTTTTGTATAATCTTTTTTTTAATTTTTTTTAATATTGTAATCTTTTTTATTTTTTTTTAATATTGTAATCTTTTTTATTTTTTTTTTAATATTGTAATCTTTTTTTAATTTTTTTAAATATTGTAATCTTTTTTTAATTTTTTTTAAATATTTTAATCTTTTTTAATCTTTTTAAATATTTTAATCTTTTTTAATTTTTTTAATATTTTAATCTTTTTTATTTTTTTCTATATATTTTTTATAATTCTTTTGTTTAATTTTTTTTTCTTTTATATATGTATATTTTTTTTTTTAACGTAATTTGATGAATTTTTTATATATAATATTGTTTTTACAAAGTTTTACAGGCCGCAGATGAAAATCTTATTAATAATAAAAAGTTTAAACAAGAGCGTGTATACACATGCGCTTTTCCTACAAGCGGCCAGCAAAATGCACAGTGCATTAACACGCTTATGCCATCTAAAAAAAAAAAATTGAAAACGTGACAAATACTAAAAATAATGTAACAACCAAAATAAATGTTTAAAATGAATATTCCAAAAAAGTAATAAACGTCGAAACAATTTTATCTTCGATAGGTTGTAAGTCTTCCAACTAGATATAAAAAAAAAATTCTGTAAGAAAAGAAAGTTTGTTAGTAGATGAACTTAATGAGAATAAACACCGAACATAATAAATTCATGTTCTGATGCAAACCTTTTAAAAATGAAAATATATGCTATTTTGCTGGAACTCTGCATTATTATTCCAAGGCCTGTTTTAAAGATGGTTCGGGTCAATTGAAAAATATCATCTCCTAATCGCGTATGGGGAAAATAGTAATATCCAAGAAGTGGAAGAAGATTAACAGCAAACGCCAAATGTGGATATCCCCATTAATTATTAATTCTCCGATAGTAGATATATTATTCTGATGCCTGCGATACCAAAAACTTCGACAAAATTTTTCCAAAGTCGTACTGCACGAGTAACGTTCCTAAAAGTTATTTTCAGTGTAGCATTCATCCCAATGATAATTTCGGTTGCTAAAAGTTTGACTATGAAGGCATAAAACCAAAGTGACGATGATGCCGAATATGAAGATCTTCCAAAATTAGTAGACTACCGATGGACGTCACACCATGGTTTTATTCGACGACCAATCCCATCCTTTTAGTTTGATCGGGCATTGGGACACCATCGATGTTTTCAAGGATCCATTGACTAGATTTATTCCAAGCTTTAACAGTATTACTGAAGTCCTGATAAAATTGCGATTGACTATCTTCCAAGAATCTTCATTGATTATTTTAACTTTGCTTATATAAATGTATGGCGTCTAGAAAAACAGTTGATTTTTGTGTTTCTTCCTGTATTGAGAAAACTTGTCATATACTTTTCAATGTTGATATAAAGTGCTATAATGATTGATTCTGTTTTTCTTCCTGTATTGAAAACTTGTCATAATGCTTTTCGATATCGAGTGATATAATGATTTCTGTGCTTTCCTTCCTGCATTGAATTACTTTTTGTAATATATTTTCGATATTGACCAAGTGCTATAATAATTTTCGATCAAGTTGGATGTTATAAATATCTAAATTGGTTGCAAATTAATATATGTTGCTTCTGCACAAATTATGAGGAATGTGTGATCTAGGAGAAAATTACCAAAAATCTACCCTTAACAATACATTAAATAAAATGATTGTTGTTGAAGAAATACCTCAGTTAATACTATACTTAAAGAAACAGGAGAAGATAAGCGTTATTTTAGCATCACAGAGAAACAGTCGAGGAGTTAAATATTAATTATGGACATTTTCTCTTCGCTATTTAGTATAGTGCCCATCCATCATCTCATGCGTATTCTTGATCCTAAGAGGACAACTCATAATGCTAGAAAATTTGTCTATATATCGCATATACAAGTGATGCTAAATCTGAAATGCTATTGAAGAATTTTCAAGTTATTAGTACCCCTCCTCCTCCCTTTCCCCTCCCCGCCCCAAAATTTCTAAATAATTTATTAAACTTTTCAATACACTGATGTGATATACAGCGGTACACAATCATTTTGGAAGCAAAATAACCAATTAATTATACAATGTGTAGTATAGAACCAATGAAGAAGTAAGTTTGAAAGCGCGCAATACACAGCACTTAATAAACAGCATATCAATCAATAAAGCTATTAAAAAATTGTCAAGTCTCATAGTGTCTTTTTCTAATAGAAGAAAAAAAAATATATATATATCAAAACTCACGAAATTCACTCACCAAAGTTTTGCTAGCATCAAAAGCCATTTCTACGATAATAAAATTATTTCTACCTCTTCCAGCCACAGAGAATCTTTAATTACCAAGCATCATTCGTTAAAATACTTTGGTAGATTTGGACAATGGTAATGCGCCAATTAATTTCTATATATTCAAGACCGAACGTACATTAGCTACCAAACTTAATATTCCACCCAATTTTAGCAATCATGATGCGCATTATATATAAATCTTGAGCTTGATGATGTACAACACTTGCTTGGTTATCACATTACACAAAACTTTGTTTTATTCACACGTATTTTTGATATATCAAAGAACTTTCTCACATCATAGCATAATTAAATATAAACAAACGAATGCACTAATTTCACACAGCCTACACTTTTAGTAGTATTTCTTCTCCTCTTCCTATGTTCAAATATTATAAGCCGTGTATTTGAAATATCTTCATAAATTGCCTGGTTTCATAAATATAAGTGAAGAAAAAATTTCTATTTTGTGATAGCAAATCTGTAATATATTATATGTATCTTGTTGTCATACTCAACGTTAAATGAAATTGACCAATCAATTATTGCAGCAAAAACAAAATTGATTATCATTTGATATACTTCTTCCATATGTCTTTTTTCTCTATAGAAACAGTGTTATTTGTATATTCTCTGTCATTTTTAATCTCTATTAATTTCCTGCAAAAAAAATATTAATTTCCCTCCCACAATAACACCTACTATTTACCTGAGAAACATTTCTATCTGGAAAATGATGACTCTTTATACTTCAATTCGAATTCTTGTTTCGGGGAATTATTTTACTCCAATATCGACGAGTCTTCTAAATAATGTCATTATCGTACCAGTTTTTTAAATAATAAAATCATTGCAATTGCATAAGCTATCTACTTTAGAGTGTCATTCATTGCCTTATCCTTTTCTCTTTAAATGGTGTTGTAAAATTCAAATAATAGATGTGGTTTTTTTTTATCTACATGATACATACGGATGGATGTTCTGTGCGGTATTATCTTCTGACGTAAGAACGGTTGTTGGATATATATGCGTTCAATGGATATGTTAATATCTGCATCCCATGAAGAAGAAATTTTCCACCAATTAGCAGATTCAAAAGTGCGTTTCTCAAATAGCTATATTCTAATCTTCCACTGGCTAGGTACAATGCGTTCTGAAGTAGACTACCATGCTGCACATGCTTTGGCTGATATCACAAGAATACCTGATGGGGAAATGTGTGCATAGTTCTGCTAGCATCTCTGTGGAAAGAAAATGCAAGATCTTTTTGCCCTCCCCTTTCCTTCCCTATTTCTCACATAAAACAATCTACGAATCTAAACTATATACATATATTAAAAAAAAAAAAAACAAACAGAAAGAAAAATTATACTGATTAAAGAGTTGCATAAAATTGTTTTAGGTATATAATAAGTTGAAATACCTCGTGACGTACACACATACTATTGAAAATTATGATACTTGAAATGTCTGAATATTAGAACATGAATTCTTACAACACATATCCGTCTCCTTAATATATTTTGTTTAAATTTATATTCAAATGATGAATGTTGTGGATGTATGTTATTATCGTATGATATCAGCGTGCAGTGCAGGAACCTGTTATTTAAACTTTGGTGAACAACAAGAAATACTTTTATGGAAGAATCATTGCTATGTTATAAATATTATGCGTTTTTTGTCTACTTTTCTTTTAACGTGTATTCATTAAGTAGTATTTGGATGTTCTTTCTTGTTCAACAACATATCTTGTTAGACTGCAGAGATGCATCCGAATGAGTCTTCTCCATTTTAGTAATTGCACGAAACACAGCAACATTCCTGTAGCTCAGAACAACATTTTGCTTTGCCCACCCTTACCACATAAACTATTTCCAAACGATCAAATACGCAAGTTTAAATAATAATAATAATAATACTAATAATAATAATAATAATAAAAATCGTTCAATTTCACATCCGACTATGTACAAATATATGCATTATGTAAAAAAATTTGCTTACAAATACATTATTAGCGATTGTAATATACCAGGATCCAGTCGAAATCCAAAGCCATGTGCTTGCGATATTTGGGGCTGATTAGTAGTAACTGGAATAAGAATGTGAAATAATCCGGAATCTCCAACATACCTTTTCCAATTTAAGCCAGACATTGAGAGATTATATGAGCGTTATAATATATACAATTCCAGCAATCTTCCAGCGCATTAAAATTTGTCTATGATAACTGTGAAAAACAGAACAGCCCCAAAAGAAGCCTCACAACAGAATATTGATTTCAAAACATATATTCATATCAATAAGCAAATTTCTTTCAAGCCAGTCAGTCATTTTCCAATATTGTTGTTCTGGATATATTATTTCATACTTAAAAATGATATGTAGTTTAGCGCTTATTAATTGTGACCAAGTTCTGATATTAAATAAATTTTTCTCAGGGCTTAAAACAAAATTGCATTGACCAAAATATTTAAACTTTCTATCATGTTCCAGCAACTTCTTCCATCCAAAGCAGTTTTCATCATTGCTAAATCCTATCTTCGTTGTTAGAGTGAAGTATGAAAAATCCATATAGCGGAATAGAACATTCTGGAGTAAAAAAAATTCTCAACATACACCTGCCCCCTGTCCTTCTATATTCATACACGTCAGTTCGTAATATATCATCTAATACTTGTAAGGGATACCTCCTTCCTTCAATCAATTCCTGTTCTGTACATCTCAATGAGATAGATTCTATTGACCATGCTTTCCATTTAATCTAGAAAACACATAACGCACAAATTCCATCCCTAATTTTATAAACATATTGATATACAGGGTACCTTTATGCCACCAAGGGGTAAGTATCTTTCAGGATCACATCGTATCTGTGAAAATAATTATTGCGCACACAGAGACCAAAAGAGCATAGAAAAATGTAAAAACTTATGCATCATCTTCATCATTGCTGGCTTTGTTAGTAAAACCCATTGCTATTTTTCATTCATAACTCTTTTGTGTGAAACTACTACTCATATTTACCATAGATCAATTTTCTCATATTTCTTTGCTTTAATTACTGACATGCATTACGAATCATCATACCTCAAAAGTTATGCTAATAAAATGTATCGATGAAGTTGATTGTATACTGGTATAGCCGATTTGCATCATGTCAACAACCAGAGTAAATTGGTATTAGCAGCGCAAGCACTGGAGGAGTTTTTGAGAATCTTCCACGTTCAGTAGAAATGTTCCGAATCTGAAGAAACACGTTACAAGGGTGGTGGTTGTTGGCAATACGAAAGAGCTCACCAGACAGTGGTACGAATTCTCTGCCTTGTAGTGAGCCTTGTGCATCACGCGCTGAAGTTTTTGAGAAGACTCGCGAGTTGGTTGTGTGCTGAAGGTGCGAAGATATGGTGGGTAGGTACATGTTTATGCTCAACTGGGCCCCCACACATTTGGAGATCAAAGTGCGGCTTGCACGACCTTCTAAAAACAAAGACTAACCCATCCCTTTCCCACTCGATACAATTCTTGTCGTCTCACCACACATCTTATTCCTACGGGTTATGGACAGGCCAATAACTTCAGAGCCGATAACCAATTGCTTCAGCGATATTTGTTTAGTATTCTCTCGCTCAAGGATTTTCTAGGGTGAATGCCAGACTGAAAAGGATTTATGGCATTAATATGATATGTATGATATTGGCAAATTATATGAAGAAAATCATTTTTATTTTAAACAATTTATTTTCGTGAATACTTCCGTTATTCATCTCGTCATCTATAAATATATATCAACTAATATATATATATATATATATTTTAATATACAAAATTCAATGTGAATTAACATTTCGTCAATAGACTTCTACAGTAAACTTTCGTACAAAACTAGTTAGTAATTATCAAGAATAATTTGCAGAAAAGAATTTTCTGCAAATATGTTCTCAAAAATTTATATCAAAATATTAAACATGTCTTAAAATGCTTAATGTATTAACAGTGTTATACAAAAGTTTACTGTACATCAAATTTTCTATTACTCTAAAACTTGAGATCATTTCAACTTAACAATATCTTTATCACAGTAAGATATTAAATGCTACAATCTAGTATCACATTGGAAATAATTACAAAAATTATACAGGTACATAAACCATTAATCAAGTTATTCCAATGATGCTAAAAATTAATCCTGAAATGGGTCATCCACATTGTTCTGCGATTTTCATAGATTAAAGCGTATAATATGAAACCACAATCAAGTATAACATGCAATGAAACAAAAAATCATTTCAAAGTTAAGGTTTCATCATTAAATTTTATAAAAACAAATTAAAATGAGTATCTATGAAAAACCGAAGAATTTGCTAGATGACCTAATACTTGAACACATTGTCTATAAATCTAATTAAACATCTACAAATTGTTCATTAAATTGAGTCTTGATTTAAAAAGTTAATAAATTTCACAATTTTAAAGTTAATAAAATATTTTGGTTCGATACAGTTTACAAACCAAACCGATGAAAGACTAGAACCAGACAGAATGGTATCTCAGCTTCCTAGGTAAATGCTTAGTGTCCATGGACATCTGGATTGGCAGTATCCTCTCTTCCTAACCACTTCTTCCATAGCCACCTCAAACGGTGAGACTGCAAGTAAAAAATTTCCAGATATACACCAAGGTAGGTAACGATGCAACAACTCTTGTAGATGCCTCAGTACTGGTCAGTATTACAACTCTTCTAGTTTCATCCAAATAATGAAATCTTGATATTAACTTAATTATTTGTGTCAGGTTAATTGCGTAGGTGTAGAGGTTATGTTCATTCGTAAGTTGTGTAATTTTAACGCTGTAGTGGACTTTTGACTTCGGATACTTTTTTCATGAAATCGTCTAAGCTGCTTAATTCTGGACACAATGGTTCGGGTTCGGGTTTTGAATTATTTTGTTCAGATATAAGATCAGAGTAAGATTGTTTCTGTGTTTGTAAGATTGCAAGTTTATTACATCTAAGCTTGTATTCAGCACTAGAAACAACGTTCGCCAATATAGATTCTATGCGTAAATTGCGTTTAGGACTTTTACGTAATTCTAATCGCTTACGACGAACATTTACTATCCACTTGTTCAATAAATATTGACGCATGGTAATAGATTTTAATCTCTTAAGTTCTTCTTTTTTCTTTTCAATTTGCGAATGATCAACAGGAGTCTGAAGATCCTGAGGTGGTGGTGGTGGATTATCGTTACGTTTCTGTAGTTGCAACGAACCAAAAAATTGTTCTTGATCCATTTTTTTTCTGTTTTTTCTAATTCGACGTTTTATAGATCGTATAGGTATATGTGTAAATGTTTTTACAAATACTTGATACACAAACTTACGAATTTCAAAAAGTACTGCAAACCTCTCACAAATATAAATGTTTTTCGTATTTCAACTAGCAATGTTAATAATTAATGTAAACACCAACCTGTATCTGGCTCGTATTTCACCACGATCCGTGTAGATTGCGGATTATGTGAGAAGAGGTTGATGAACAAAACACGTGACTTGAATATCAAACACTAAACTTTTTACTAATTAAAATTTAGACTAGAGCCAAACACGGTCCTTACAGCTTGAGGTCGACTAGAGAAATGGGTTCGCCGTTAGCTTAGGCGGCTCTTTATATACCCCTCCATGCGCCACTATGTAGTGACCTTACGCGCGATCGATAGAAAATAGTTCCTCAAATATCGTTGTTAATTTATTATTACGATTTAATTTTTGTCTCAAAATTTGTATTAATTATTTCTATAATATTTGATAATAATAATAGTAAGAATTTTTTGTCTTTATTTGACTTCTTTTCGATTAATTAATACTAAAAAGAAAAACATTCGCTAGCGTAGGAAATGTAACATGGTCGTTATTCGTCTTCCCCCTCTACTTTCTTACGCATCTGACGATCATCACGTCTACGGCAGCCATCTTATTGCAGACAACTTACAAGGTTGCCAGATTTCTACTTTTTCGATGGCATGCATTAACATTTTCATAGAATAAAAATATTTCTTTCTTTCTTTTCTTTATTTTTACTTTAGTAAAAATATATATTTATATATTCTTATATATTCATATATTTGTATTTTTCCTTTTATTTGATATAATTTCATACTCTTTACATATTATTTCTATCTCTTTCTTTCTTTTTTTTTTTGAGAAAATATAAAAATATTTCTATAATTCTAAAACGAAGAATTTATATAAAAAGTATACATTTTAATATATAATTAAAAGGCTTTAATCTAAGAAAAATTTCGACCTCATATTTTAGATAACAATTATTTTTATAACAAATTCCAGAAAATACAATTTCAAACCTAGAGAAAAATTGCGTAGAACTTTAACTAATTAATATATTTTATATCAAAATAATTGGAAAATATAAAAAAACAATAGAGTATAACATGTTGATAATAAAGATTTGAAAATATTTCATAATATAACAAAATATATAAATATTTTTATGGGTCATATACTTTTATGAGAAATCATGGCAACATGGCTTACGGAGAATTTCCTTCTCGAATATATTCTACCATAGAACATCATCCATTGTATAAAAACTTTCCTTTCCCCAAATAATATAGAAATATCTATTTCTTCTTACTTAAATATGATGGTAGTTTTTTTTATTACGTATAAATATAGATATATCAATTTATTTATTTAAAAATAGTTTCAAACATAGCGTTCAAAGGCATTACGATGTTACAAATGATTCATTTTCGTATTAAATAAAGAGAAATCTTAGGTTTTTTTTATAGATTTCTATTAGATGATTCATAATATCTAAACTAATTGTTATTTAAGTACTAAATAATTCTAATAGATTATTTGGAAATTTCTTTGGTAGGAAAATAAAGACGACAAAATTTAGATATTTTATGCTGCAAATTAGATAGTAATTTTTAATCAACAATAATTTTGTAGTATATATTACACATAAATGCGTATATTATCGAAAGAACAAATTTATTTTTGGAAAGATAACAGTGTATGAAATTTACACACACACACACATATATATATATATATATAATATACATTTTGATAATAACAATATATATATATTTCAAAATATTCAAAAAGAGAAAAACTAGTATGACAAATATTGCATTTTCATTTATTACAAAATACATAATCTTTTCCTTTATAACATTTATTCTAACAATAGACATCCTGTGTATACTTATGAAATTATATATAATGTTTGTAAAATAGTTATATACTAAAAATTGAAATTAGATAAATAATTTGATTAAAAAAACTCATGGAAGAATTATACGTATATTCTTTTTTTAAGTTAAGATTCGATCAATAAAGATTGCGTCATCTTTGTTAGTCGTTGCAGAAAGCATGCGCATTATTTGCAGATGTAGAGGTTATAAAATTATCGATTTATGATATATATATATATATAAGAATATATACAGAGTGTACCAACTAATTTGATCTACTGACATGAAATATTTCTATTATTTTTGATTTTATAATAAACAAATGCTTAAGTCGAAGTCACGGTGTTTCAAAAGACACATCTAGATATGAAGAATCTATGCATACAGTAAACAATTGGAATTTCTTTGAAACGAAATTTTTCGTAGTTTATTTTCAGTTTTTACATAGGAAGGGAAAATAAAAATCTCTTTTATGAAGAATTATTTAAAATATTTATTCTTAAAAATGTTATTAACAAAATTGTAATAAAACTCATTTACTTGTAAAATTTCTTTTTGTTTACACAAATTGGATGTAATGCAATGTGATATATAGTATGTATATCTGCATTTACATGTCTTTTTTACAGAGGCAATGATAACTTATTCCAACAATTTCATATATTTATGCTGTTTGCAAAGAATACATACAATATGTTTATATTACATTCTTTGAATTTAATATAAAAGTAAGGTTATTTTTTGGTATTTATATATGGCATACAAATATAGAAATATAGTAAGTATTATTAATATATTTATTGTATAAATTTATATTTTTCTTATACTCAATATTTAATTGATAATAGACGATTATCAATTAAAAAGTTAATAACCATTGAAATCTATATGTATAATTAATGGAAAATAATGTTACAACTATTTGACATTAATATTAAAATTTATGAATTTAAAAATATTAATTTCTAAATCTTTTTTTAAATCGGTAAAAGAATATATAAAATTGTTATATTATTTTTTAGTATATTGTTTGCTATCCAATTGTAAATTTGACTAGAAAGCGTAGAAATCATTTGCCAAGTACGACTCAATACTTTTGTTTATATTGAAATGAAATAAGCCTAAGTAGACATAATAAAATGATAATTTCATTAGAGCCCATTGTTCGAGAAAACTCAACTCCCATCGTTTCCATTCGCTCGAACAGAATTTTAATTTCTCTCCATAAACTGATTGAATACAACATTTGGACATTTCCATGAACGAAGACATTCGATTTTGCGTCTTCAAAGAATGTTCAATTCCACGCATTAGATCATTAGTTTTAAGAATTAACAACATTTGCCTATTAACCCTTTGCAATACATCGCTAATTTGTGGTAATAAATTAGGTATTTCTTTTTGAAAAAGTTCTTTCTCGTGTTTGTCGTATTTTTTTTCTGCAACCCTGACATTATAGTATCCCACGTTCTACCAGATACCATACACGATAATAATCCGTAAAGATCACCTACACCTAAATTCGTACAATGTTTTTGCATAGCAAATTTATCTCCGTTCAATATTGCTAACCATAATTTAGAATATTCCCATCTAAACTCATTGGAAAGATTCGCGTACAATCCATGATCCAATAAAATTATTTCAGCTTCTGAATTATTATTTCTAACAAGAATGTTTCCAGGATGAGGATCCGAATGTACAAATCCACTAATAAATATCATATGACTGTATAAACGACCTAATTTACTACTGACTTCATATGGATTTAATTTTTTGCTTCGTAGATATTGAAGATCATTAACTTGACCGCCTTCTAAAAATTCCATAGTTAAAACTCGTTGAGATGATAAATCCCAATATATTTTTGGTATTATTAACCAATTATAATGAGAAAATTGGCTTTGTATCTTTTCTGCATTTCTTCCTTCTAGAGTAAAATCTAATTCTTGTGGTATATTTTTCTTACTTTCATCAACTAACCAATCGAATTTAAAGTCTGGAAATATATAAGATGTAATTTTTACTAATGCTGACATTGTTTTTATGTCAACAAAAGCATTGGTCTTGACAGTACGATGTTGAACTTTAACTGCTACAACATTGCCATTTTTAAGTACAGCTTTGTGAACTTGTGCAAGACTTGCGGTTCCCAAAGGTGTTGGCTCGATGACTTCGAATATATCATATGGATCTTTTCTGAAATCTTCTTTTATTACTCTGAGGACATCTTTGAACGATGACTGTGGAGCAGAACTGTGTAAAACACGCAATGTACTAACATATTCTGTTGGTAATAAATAATCTAATGCTCCAATATGCTGACCAACTTTTATATATACACCCTTATTGGCACAACAAAGTTCTAGAAGTCGTTCTGCTCCATATTTGTGTACTTTTGATTTTAATTCTAAATATTCTGGTGATGTACTTTTTAAATTGCTATTGTAGAGTTCTTTTTTATAATGATTACCTATTACAAAGACGGTAAGAGCAGCACGTCCAAGGCGTACAATACCAATTGATCCAATATCATATTCGTTAGCTCTTAAGGATACCAAAGTGCCTACAGCTATTGTACTTATTGTAGCCGTTTTCAAAAATCTTCTTAATGATGTAATCATTGTCATAATAATCTGTAAAGTTGTTAAAAAATTTTAAATTAACATTTATTTTGTAAGAATACATATAATAGGTAAAATATATATATAAATATAAATCAATAGGTAAAATTAACCTTAAATCATGTCTTTGATATGTTAAAAAATAAATATATATATCTATTTCTGTTATATCACGTTATTTTAAAAAATTGTAAGTAATATTACGAATTCATTCTTTTTATAATTTCGTCATACATACATACTTACATATTATCTTTATGTACATAACCTAAATGTCATTCATATCACGAACACGTTGTAATAAAAAATCAGTGAAGTATCCAATATTTATAACACTTTTACGTAGTTCAATTATCCTTTATTCACTGTTATATTTTAAATAAAAATGATATTTATATAACGAATATTCGAAGGATAAATAATCAATAAGTTAATTTTTTCCAAACTGAGAATAGTTAAAAATTTTTCTTACTGACTAGAACTGATTTGGAAACACTGAGATACTTTCACTTTTATAAAATATTTATATATTTTTTATAACATTACAAAATGACCTTCATTTATTGCACAAGTATTAATATTATATGACAATTAATAAATTACATCAGGCAATTATATAACATTTAATGATTTTATAATATGAAATAATATTAAACTTGCATTTCAATTTTGATTAACTTATAGGATGTTGAATGGCTGAAAAATAAATGATTTTTAAATCATTTTAGCTTTATAATGATAAAGGAAATATTTTTCAATACTTAATGAGTCAATTGTGAGCATTATATAATATATACAATCACAATGTATGTATAAATTGCACAGCCTCTTATTTATACAGAATTTTGTACTAAAATATAAAATTATGTTATACATTAAATATTATATAAAATGTAATGAGACAAATATTAAAGCTTATATATTTCTTTTACATTAAATAAATTATTTTTTCCTGTATTACTACTTTATAATCAGTTACAATGTTATAATTAATATTTATAAAAATTACAACCTGTAATTAACATCTAGCTTCTTGGTTGGATGCATGCTGTATCAAGGCTTTCTGAAATATTTATTTAATTTATTTATTTTACAGATATTTATATATATATAAATATATATGTATTTATAATATAATGTATACGTTACCTTTAATATTGGTATAGCATTTGTAATTTGTAATCCTAAACTTCGAGCCAAAATAATGGGAGCTGCGGTTCCTTTGTATAATCGATGAAGAGCATCAATAGCTAGCATTGTAGGAATGTTATGACGCTGACGTAAAGTTTCATATTTAGTCAAGTATAACATGTTACCAAATACAGAACCATCCGAAACTGTATCTGCAAGAATTTTTACCAAATCAATGATATCTCCAAAACCTAAATTAACGCCTTGACCAGCTAAAGGATGAACACGATGTGCTGCATCTCTGTAACATAATTAAAAAAATTGTTCTTAAAAAATTACATTTAAACAACAAAACATAAAGATAAAAGAAAATGAACTAATTACCCGATTAAGACTGTTCCAGGTGCAACATATGACACAGAATGACCAAATCCTAATGGAAAGGCTGCTCTTGAACCTTCTACGATTTTTGATACTGATGGTGGCAATTGTCTTGATATTCCACTTTGTAAAGATAATCCTTGGAGTAATTGCTGTAAAGCTTTCATACCACTTTCTACGATACCATCTTTAGGATATACTTTCCACAATGCCTTGTTTATATTATCAACAAACTCTTCCTCTGATATTTTCATAAGATTTTTTGCTTCTTTAGTTGTAAGAGACCATACTAATGAGCTAAGGGTATTTGTTAACTAAAATATTAGTAAAAACTTTAATGTATATCATAAAATTATTTACATTATTTATTTAAAATAAATTTATAGTAATAATATACCGGAAGTAAAGCTATTGGTCCAGTTGGAAGGAATCTTTGCCAAGCGACAATATTTTCTGTTGGTTCACATAATTCCAATGTAGCAACAATTCCCATTTGATCATATTTCCATTGTACGTACTGAACATTCATAGCTTCACGTACTTTGGAATTAACTCCATCTGCACCTACCTATTATATTAATATAAGTATATTATTATAAATTAAACTGTTATTAGAGATAGCATTAAAAGAAGTGGGAGTAATACTACTTCGTTCTACTATGTCTGGAAATAACTTCTTTAGTTCTGTTCCAAGTACCAGAAAGCACACTTTTAAGAGTATTAAAAAATTTTACACCAAAATCAGTTTAAAAAAATTATTAACAAATTAGATACAATCTCAAAAGAATCATAAAAACATCTTTTAGCGATTATAAAGATACAAATAATAAGACTGTGACTTTTAAATTAAAACGATGAAATTTTATTTTACTTATAAAAAAAATAATTATACTTTTAAAGTGAAAATTTACTAATTTATTAGTTATCCTTTAACGTTTATATTTAATTTAACATTTCATTTTCGACAGGAAGGAGTGTGAGTTTGTACGGAAATTTCCTAAGATGACGAATACGAGTATTTCCTCAAAGGATGTTGCTATCACTTGTTATACTTAGGAATACATATTTTAAACTTGATACCATTTTATACGGGTAGGAATTTTTATTACGTTTACAATATAAAAAGAAGAAAAATAGTGTAAAAAGATTACATAAATTTATCTTTAGATTTGGTGAATGGTGTTAGAATATTGAAGAACAGTAGGAGCTAAATATATGCCAGCGCTGTTTTATAAACATCAAGAGTATATGTGGACATTCTGTAAGGTATACAAAGAACAGGAATAGTTTCTTAGTGGTAATACACAAGAGTAATGTGAACGGAATAAAACGTTTGTAGTTACTACCTACCTATCACAAAAAAAGTATTCAATTCCTAAACTTTTTCTAAAATTTCATATGAATTCATTTTAATGAAATAATTTTTAAGTGTTTGATTTATCTTTCAGGCCTTGTATTCTGATAAAAGTGATTAAAGAAAAATATATAACGATGTCTTTACTAAATAAAAAATTGTTTGAAAGACTATCCGGTCGTAGTTCACAAGGGGAATCAAGAAAAAGTGACAAAGACAAAACACCGTCTATCGTTGTTAATTATGAGGTCAGATTAATAATTTAAATATTTTTCATACATAGTTTATTTTATTTCAAGATAACATTTCTCTATCGTGTTATGAAATGATTTAATATTTAGAACAACGAGGATGATATATGGATGGATGAAATAGATAAAAAAAGTATCTCTTCTGAGGAAACATCGGAAGCTGTAATGTGTCATATTCGTCAACGACCAATGAATCAACAACAATTATGGACTAAAGATGAAATTACTTTAGCACTGTCTAATCTTCCAGCAGGGGAGGTAGCTCTTGCTACAATTCCTACATTGTATGGTAGCATTTTGCAAAAAACATTAGAGGAATTAAAAGATTTACATCTTAGAAAATTACATACGGATTATAAAAGAACGTGCAGTTTCACAAACGGGTATGCTTTAAAACAAGTAATAATTCACCAACAATGATCAATTTCATTTAATATATATAGTTCATTTGATTTATGTTTCAAATTAGATGTATAAAGAAAACTATTTTAATATCCGAAAATAATACAGCAGCAACAGCAAAACCTACAGAATTGTTAGTAAAATGGCCAGAAACGTGTCTTCTCGTCGCATGTTGGGTTGGCCATTTTGAAATAGTTAAAATATTATTAGAAAAGAATGTAAACATCTCTTGTACGGATGAAGATGGAAGGTTTGTTATAAACTCATAATGTTTGTAATAAAGGTACATTTAGGATAGAACACAAATATTGTGAAATACTAAAAATGCATATTATAATTATAGGACTCCACTACATTTAGCAGCTAGTGCTGCATTTGTAAGAATACTAGAAGAGTTATTATCATTTGGTGCAGATCCTTGCGAATGGGATTTCAATAAAAAATGCACACCTTTGCATTGTGCTGCTGCAGTTGGAAATGTTGATTGCATTAAATCTTTGATAAAAGCTAAAGCAGATGTAGATGCTGGATTTCCAGGAAAAACTCCCCTTCATTATGCAGTACTAAGTAATGCAGTAGACAGTGCTGAAGTTTTGCTACAGGCTGGTGCACATCCTAATAATCCACAAGTACTTGACAAAATGAAATATATGATATTATTGATTTAATGGTGTAGAATATAATAATTACTCTCAAATAGGTTTATACTGAGACACCGTTACATGTAGCAGCTAGTCTTGGATCTGTTCCTTGCATGAAACTTCTATTAAGTTATGGTGCTGATGTAAGAGTTCAATTGGGCACTGCTAGATCAACACCAATTCATTTAGCAGCTGAAGAAGGTAGTGCAGAATGTACTAAATTGTTAGTGAATGCTGGTGCTTCATGCGATGCTAAAAATTCAAAGGGCCAAACGGCAATGCATTTAGCTGCATTAGCTCAATCTTCGGAAACTTTGGAAGTGCTTATTAATGCAGGTGCAACAGTAAACGTCGAAGATATCGATGGAAGAACACCATTACATGCAGCAGTTGCAAAATCGTTAAGAGCAACTGAATTAGTAAAAACTTTGATTCAGGTTCATATATAATAAAAATATAATATAAAATATTAAAGATTAATAGAAAGAATTTTAATTTTGTTTTTTTTTTAATAGGCTGGAGCATTGGTTAATAAGCCTGATAAATATGGTTATACTCCGCTACATATAGCAGCATTAAATGAAAATTCATCGACAGTAATGATGTTATTATCAAAAGGTGCAGATGTTACTGCCAGAACTAAAGGTGGTATTTCAGCATTAAGTTTTATTATTCGAAGAACACCAGATATTTTGCCACGTTTTGTTACAAGACTGGATCAAGCTATATCTTTATATGATCATGAATTAGGAGACGTTGATTGTGAATTGAGATTAGATTTTAGACCCTTAGTGCCAGGAGGAAAAGGAGAAACGGATTTAATGCTCTGTTTAATAGAAGTTGGTCAAGGACATATTTTAAAGCATCCGTTATGCGAAAGTTTTCTTTACTTGAAATGGTTGAGAATACGTAAATTTTTCCTATTTAGTTTAATCTTTCATTCTATTTTTGTTATATTTTTTACAGGCTATATTGCTGTTACATATTTATGGAATATTGAAAATTTTAGCAAAATATTATTTTGGCCAATATTAACTTACACGTGTATTCTTATAATCAAAGAATTATTTCAAATTGCTCATGATGTATGTTCTTATGTTAAACGTTGGGAAAATTGGTTACAATGGTGTGTAATTTTAACATCATGTTGCGTTTTAATTAAACCTATTAATAATTGGCAACATCATGTTGCAGCTTTAGGAATTTTATTAATATGGATTGAATTAATGATAGTTGTGGGAAGATTTCCAATGTTCGGGCTTTATATTCAAATGTTTACTCAAGTGTCAATAAATTTTTTAAATTTCTTGGTGCTTACATTTGTCTTATAATAGGATTCTCTCTAGGATTTTGTGTTTTACATAAAAATTATAAATCTTTTGAAAATCCATTAATAGGTTTACTCAAAACGATTATAATGATGTCTGGAGAGTTAGAATTTGAAGACGTATATTTTGACAAAGAATTTAAAGTTTTATATACCGGTACATCGCATTTAATGCTTTTAAGTTTTGTTATTCTTGTGACTGTAATCTTAACAAATCTAATGGTCGGTCTAGCTGTATCAGATATACAAGAATTGAGAAGATGTGCCGGACTCGATAGATTGGTACGTAGAGCTGAGCTTGTATCATATCTAGAGGGAATGTTATTTTCTAAGATATTAAATTATGCACCTAAGAATCTAATAAGAACATTTAGACGTGGAGCTATGCTTTTGCATCCTCCATATCATTGTGCAATTCAGATTCGTCCTAATGATCCAAGAGAAAAACGTTTACCCAGAGATTTGTTAAAAGCTATATATCGTTTGGTATGCGAAAGAAAAGTTAGAAATACAACCAATAGAGGTACATTTACGCAAAGTGTAAGTGCATTGGAATCTGATTATGTAAAATTCAATCGACTTCAAAGTACTAATTCATCGACAGAATATAATCAACAACAATTAAATGAATTAGCGAATGAATTGAAAAGATGTTCGTATAACATTACAATGCGTTTAAACAGTCTTACCAATAAAGTAGAGAATATTGCTAAAGATTTGGATATATCAGTAAGTTAGTAAGTAAAATGACAAAGTTATTAGAAAATGTATTTTTGATAATAATTATTTTTAAGAAACTAGTAAATAAAAATGTAATTAAATATAAATTTGTCACTTACCAATAACTTCGTCTCGTATTGTTTTCCATTTTCTAGTTGTATTTTAGTATTAGCTCCTTCAATGCTCGGTAACAGTAAATTTGTAACTTTTGCATTATAGACAACATTTACATTTGGTTTTTCATGTAACTGTGTATTTACTGCATGAAGTAGTAAATCATTTTCTACTATGTACGCCAATTCTTTAGACAAATAATCCTCATTGAAAGTTATTATAGCATCAGAACATGCATCCCAAACCTACTAATAATATTATACATATAACACATTGTATATGATGTATATGTAAAAGTCATAATACTTTATGTTAAATAAAATAAGATAATATAAAAAGAAATCTAGCAGTACCTGCATTATTTTTACTGGACAACATCGTACAGCTTCTATATGTTGCCATGCTCCTATGCTTGATAGCAAAGTGCGAGTTTGTTGATTCAAAGCAACAACACGGTTAGAATACTTCTCTTGTGGTTTATATTCATATTTATTGTTGCTTTCCAATAGCAATACATTTTTCGACTCTAGCATTCTATTATTAGCTGTAAATATGATTTATGTTATTATTGGGTTATTTATGAAAATTTTTATAAATACAATTATTTTATAATATATTGTAAATATGAGATTAATGATTCATATTTATATATATTTAAAATAAGAAATTTTCTTATTCTAAAAACAGTTTCTATCATATCAATACAAATTATAAAAATAAAACTAACCTATAGCACATGCCAATGTTGTTCCTACCATACCACCTCCTGCAATAACAATATCATAAAATTCTTCATTGTTTTTATCATCAGTATAATTTCTTCTTATAAACGTCACATTATTTGCAATAGTGCATTTACATTGTTTGGTTAAAGAAATGAACAATCTGCGATATAAAGTATTCGTGCTGACAAGGGTCGCCATTTTGCTGCATAGTAAATAATATTATTTCATTTGGAAAATAAACAATTGAATCAAAAATTTTTGTTGCAATAATTGATATATATTAATATTAATTATATTTTTTTGTAATAATTTTAATATCGCTTAAAATATTTCTATTTAGTTTGATTTAAATCGAGAAAAAAAACAATATTTCAACGATGCTGCATATTTTTTAAATTTTTCGCGCCAAAACACATATCATTTTTAAATAAAATGTTACCGCTCGATGTAACTTAGGCAAAAAATGAATTTATTGATCAATTTTTTACATATAAATATCTCAATAAGATAAAAAATTATTTCAGAAAAAAATAAATAAAACTAAATCGTATTATTCCAGTTATAGATTATAAAATAGCTGAGAAATATATTCGAATGGTTGTCATCGTAACCATTGTAAGGACAACACAGAGAATAGAAATTAGTAAAATGTCATTTAAAATTGCACAATATCTTAAGAGAAGAAGATAATTATAAATAAATATTAATATTAAATTAATGCAATCGTTTTTTAAAGATTCCCCTTTATCGTAAATTATAGAAACTTAGAAATGCATTTCGATTTCACCATGGCGACGACAATATCGGTGAGGTTACCATTGATCTTCGAAACATAAATAGGTAGAATATATGCTATAGAAGAAGAACAAGGTATGTCGAAAACTATTTCATAACTATTACTTTCTAATAATTAAATTAATTGAATCGTTGAGAAAATTCTTCGACAATTTAACAAGCATTTAATTATTTATAATTTTATTTTTATCATATAGAATCATAAAAAAAAACCAAATTTGATATATTTATAAAAATAAAAACTAAAATACATTATTCTAGTTGCAGAAAATTTCAATAAAGTTTGTTAACTTATATTTTCTATATCCTTATGATTGTACGTATAATTAAATTGTAATAAAAATTTCGAATCAAAACATTCGTCTATAGATTTTTAATTTACAATATTAACAATACGAATTGTTCATTTGTTTGTATGATTGTAATATTTAATCTTAGAAAAGAAATGAAAAAAAACCTTTTGATTATTAATTTGAATCATTCTGATGTTGAATTATTTATTAGAAATATTAAATCGTAGAAAGTAAGATATGGCAGAGCATAGAGGAACATCGTTTTATAATTCATGCGTGAAAGTACCGATAGATCCATGTAGCAGGCAACCAACACCTTCCTATGAACGTCCACGATCTATCAAAAGTGAAAAACAAAATATTGTCGAATCAAAAGGACGGAAGATTAATTTTGCTTCAGAGGATTTACCAAAAACCGAATCGGAATTATCGAGTCCTCGAGAAAATTTAGAAGATTTTCTAGAATTTTTGGAAAGTATACCTGATTATACACAAGTCAATCATCTGTCTAACGAACAGTTTCGGCAAAAAGTCGAATACTTGAGAAGGAAGCAACGACTTTTCTTAAAGAATTTAACAAACAATTTTGACGAGACTGAAAAAGATACGTTGAGAATATCGACGTCGAGAAGTAATCGTAATATTAAAGTTATACGAGACGACATCAATGAATTAAGATTAAATGGTAAAAAATGTTACATCGAGGAGTCGAGAACAAACAGTCCTATACTTTATCCGTCCGGTAGTTTCGCTGGACTTATGGAAGACCAAGATCTTTTGACATTTAGGTAGGTATAATATATATTAATTATAATATCGAATATTATTCAAGGATATGAAAGGCGCAATCAAAATAAAAAAAAAATAAAAAACTATGATTCTTGCCATAAAACATTTGACATTCGTTTCGTCTTTTTGATCTTTTTTAATACGATTTATTTTCTTTTTTTTTTACGATGGTATCAAGAAACTATTGATCCCATGGCCGATGCTATTTGTTACTTAAGTCTGAATACGGCCCTGAATTAACTTGAAATGAATTTATCTGTTTCCTATTTCCTTACTTTACGATAGGTATAAGGATAAGGAAGCTAAAGCAACACGTAACAAGGAAATACACACAGCCAACAAAGAATGGAACACATGGAGTGAATCAAAAAGCAATGAAAGTTTGAATAACGATTCGGAGGACAGCGTGGAGACCAAAAGTCTTCCAGCGAGTAGTCCGAAGGAATGGCACCCGACTGTACCTAAGCCGTTTAGTTTTACTCTCAGGTAGAATATTATTGTTTGTGTCATAAAACATCACAGATGTAAACATTTTGATCAATATTGTAATAAATATACAAGTAAGAAACGGAAGGATAAATGATACGAAATCCATTTTCAGAGAAGAAGCAGAAAAATATATGACACTGGCGGAAATGGAAGCGGTTGCATATTCTAAGAAGGAAAACAATAAAAAAGGTTTTTCCAAAAAACGTCGGGTTAGACCTATTCCCCTTACTTCTAAGATACCACTTTATGACAAGTTACTCGCTGAAAAAGAAGAGAGGTAATTTGTGTTCTTAAAATTAATTACGAAATTAAGTTTCGAATTGATTCATAAATTTTTCTTGAAATTGATATAGTAGAGTTTATTATTAAAATTGAGAAATTCATACGTGAAAAAAATAATATGCCGTTTTATCGTAAATATTGGAAAAAAAAAATAAGTTTATAAAAATAATATATTTTAATTTTATTTCCAATATTACAATATACGGATAAAACAATATATATTTTTCACAAATTTATTTACGAATCAATCGAGAATAAAATTTTCTTTTCCTTTTAACTTTCACTTGTAAATTTAAACACTTTCATCGTAAATAATTCACTTTCCATGTTTTCATATTCTTTTATAAAAAAGAAGTCGTATAGTACGCGAGGAAAGTGCATTGAATTTGTTATCTCAAGTGCGTCCTTTCAAACTTGAATGTGATCGCAGAGCTTGGAGATCTTTGACACGTTCAAGTCCAGAAATATGTAGCAAAAATTCTCGTTCAACCTCGAGATTCAAGGCAAAACCTGTACCTAAAAACCTGTTTGGTACTGAGGTATATGACCGAATGCTTGAAGATGAATACTATAGGTTATTATTATTATTATTATTATTATTATTACTATTTTATTTTATAATTTTATAATAATAAAAATTTGATTAAAATTTGGTCCTTAGGGGTTTTAACGTAATTACAAATATTTATTTATTAATAAATAATATAAATATTTGTGTATCGTTCGGGATGATACGAATTTATAGGTAATCGTTTTTCAGAGAATTGACAAAAAAGGTAAGAGCATCCGAATTAATGAGATCTTCCTCATTACCACCTTCAATGGCAAGACGTGAACGCGTGAAATCAGCATGTGCAAATTTACAAAATTATCCTAATGACTCGACCAAAGAAACGATTGTTCAAAGTAGAGAATCATCGCGATTGTCAAATCTTACAACAATGACATCGGAAAGATCTAGATCTGCATTGAACAGTTTACCATCACGGGGCAATAATTTAGCAGCTGTTCTCAGATGTCAAGCATCACGGTATTTTATTTTCTCAAAAATTGTGCGATTCATGAATTTCTATTCATTGGTTTAATGCAAATGATTAAATCAATTAATTTCAATTTAAATTTTATTTTAGAGAAAAGTTGGAACGAGAGATAAGAGAACGAATGGATGAAAAACGTCGTGAGCAAGTTATCAAATTAAAAGAAAATCTAATTGGTCGTAAACCCGCTTGGAGAGCACTTAGATCCGCAACGAGGTATCAAAGTTAGCCGCATTGAAAAATTATTTTTAACGAATTTCTCTTTTTGGATATTTCTTATTATAAAAATCCGGAAAAAAGCGTACATACACGCAAGTAGATTTATTTTTGCACCCCCTGGAAGGGATGTTGACAATGTTTGTATGTTGTAATTGTTAGAAAAAACAAATTATTTTAAACGATGTAGGCACGATCACGAAAGGGATTTGGATATTCGAACATCCATGCGTCGAAACGAAGCTCGTGAACAAGCCGAACGTCATCGTCTTCAAATGGAAATGATGTTAGATCGGGTTACACAAATACCAACGCTTTTTGAACGACATTCTCAGGTAAAAAAAGGATTATAATTATATTTGATCAAGAATAAAATATTATGACACAAAAAAATAAAAAAAAAATAAAAGAAAATATTCCAATTCAGTAAATTTATTTATTTTTTTTTTTTTAGAGTTTCCAGTCATTGACGAAACTTCAAAGAAAAAATTATGGGACTAACGTACAAAGGAAGAAAAAGAAGAGAATAAATAAACGAGATAACAATAGCGGTACCGATTCGTATCTGAGTTATTGTAGTAATTCAAGGCCAAATTCGGGATCGTTTACAAGTTCATCTACTATTATGGCATCTTCAAGTCAATCATCGAAATCTTCGGAATCAAAGGAATCGGATAAATCGCTCGAAAAATTAGAAAATTCTGGTCAAAAGAAAAAAGGCTATCGTGGACCTCTTAAAGTGTCTATTAAGGAAACGGCAGAATTAATTGAAGATAAATTATCTAGTGATCGTTATAGTGATGAGGAAGAACACGAGGAAGATGTATTACGAAGTAATCATCATACCCCGGATGAATAAAAACATACAATTTTAATAATTAAAATAATTCAATTGCATTTATAAATAATTAAAAAATGTCATGTAAAATAAGCGTAATAATAATAGATGAATACATATATTATGAATAATTAGATTATTTGTAATTTTTTTTTTTTATTAAAACATAGACTATACAAGTTTTATTTTAAATTGCATTTATTATATAAGTCAACTGTCTCAATGCGCTGTAAACTATATTGTATATTACAATAAGTGCAATAATTAATGAAGTATTATGTATTATAATTTTTGTAATACATATATATGTATTAAACTCTGGTATACATTGTATATAAGAAATAAATATACTTAAATAATAATATTTGTGAAGTATCAATACAATATAGTTCATAAATACGTTCAAATAATACGTCGAAGTAAATGCGTTCAGTTTTTAATTAAAATGTGGTCTCTTTTTGTTTCTTTTCTTTTTATTTGTCAGATCTGTATTTCTCGGTACGCTAATGATAAGTCTCATTAATGATAAATGAAATATTGAAAAAGTAAATGATAAATAATTTCTTCTTATTTATTGTATAACAATATTTGTGTTATCACTAAAAATAAAGCTTCAATAAAAAAGTACAAAATAATATGTCAGCGTTGATGAAATTAATCCCTAATAGTATCTAAAATCCAATCCATGTAATATTTAACGTTAGTGTAAACACCTGGGTAACCTGATGTACCGCAATTTCTCATTCCAAAACTAACAATTCCATATTGAACGTATCGAGATTCTCTACCGAGCAACGTAGGCCATTGAAGAGGTCCACCACTGTCACCAGAACAAGAGTCTCTATCTTTTTCACCTCCTGCACATAGTTGTTTATGCCAAATTCCAATTTTACCCTGGTAAATGTCTTTACATCGTGAATTTTCTACGATTGGCAGTTTAATTTGCAATAAAGCGGCACTTTGCATGCCAGTTTCTGTCGTACCCCATCCTGTAGCGATTAGCTTTTAACAGACAAAATAACAAAAGATCAATTTCAATCAATTAGAAATGTACAATTCGGGTGTTTGTAACCGTTTGAAATGAATTTCTTAATGTATCAAGTATTATATATTATATTACCTGTCTTGGAATCGTAAGGTTATTTAAAAATGGTAAACAAATCGGTCTAACATTATTAACCGTCAAATCAGCATCTCTGTCCAATCTTAACAAGGCAATATCATTTTGTAATGATTTTGAAAATTGTGGATTAAAATGTACACTTTCAATGCCAAAATCTTGATATTTATCTGCACAAAATGATATGACTTCTCCATCCATTTCACAGTCACGTTCCGTTCTAAGATCATGTTCTCCTAATCTAACAGAAACCAGACTTACACCTAAAAGAAAAAATACAATCATAAGACAAAAAAAAAGATCACACGTGTTAGAAGTGAAACCTTCAAAAATTTAAGTTTCAAGAGAATGAGACGAATGCACAGTTTCAAAAGTAAGATAATTGTAGGATTTATTTATTATATTATTATTATCATATATAATAAAGGTCACCGGTATGGTCTCTGGGTGGAATAGCTGATAAAAAGTACACTTTTCCAAATTCAAGCAATAAAAATGGAATGCTAAATGCGATAGTTATAAATAGACACCAAAACGGTAGGATGTTTATCAAAGGAAATATAATTCGTCAGAAATTTGGTAAATATAAATAATCCTTTTTTTGAAACTCAGGTATAACATTTTTTTTATTAGTATGGTTTTCAATTTCCCGTTTTCATCTACATTCTTGCGCTGCTAACAAACATTTTAGGATAGACGAAATAAAGACGTTACGTAAAACATATGGAAAATACTGCTGGACTGAACGAAGGTTCTGGTAAAATGCAATGAAAGATCTAATAAAGATATTCTCTAGAAATGTTTCTTCAACTCTGTAGCCTACCACACTTCGAGACCCTTATTATTTATAACTAATGTATTCTACAGTGTTCTCTAATTCTTTTTCTTTGATGTATCTGGTAATCCTTCCTTTTTTAAAAATATTGCAGACAATACAATTATTATATTCTATATATTTCATAATTGTTAATTATAATATTTGCGAAATAAATAATTTAATATTAATTTTTCAATAAAATAGAAACATTTTTAAATAGAAAAGATATGACACGTTTTGTAAAAAAAAAAAAAAAAACAGACAACGCACCTTCTTTCTATATTTCGACCGTCGGTTCGTTTGTACCCTATTTTTTTGTCGCATACCTACGTTCTTATCTCTGTTTATTCTTCTACCCTTCTATCGTTCCTACCTGCTAACATTTCGAGTATCGAAATAATATGTGTCCACGCTTCGTAGTATGCAGTCGCACACAAACACACACATATACAACCAGAAGCGATAACTACGAAGCAGAGCATAAAGAGAAGACCGAGAATAGGAAAAATACTGCATAGCTATATAATGTCTCATTCTCTCGCAGGCTCAATCCTATATGTTTGTCTCTATTTCTCTTCTTACTAAATATCGTGGCCGTTGCCTAGCTCGTTTCCTGACCGACCGTGTTTCATTTTTTTCAAATCACTCCCTATTCTAAAGAAGTTCTCACTTCAAAAACTTTTTAATTGAACAAGAAAATTGAATAGATAAATCAGTCGATATATTATTAAGATAAAATTTGAACCTGATTTCAATGAAGTAACACAATGGGCAGCAGTAAGGACATATCGTTTAGTAATCAAAGTTCCACCGCATCGAAATTCCGTATTCCTTCTTCCAACGTTATATGCGAGTAGTGCCATCCATGGAAAACTAAGGATACCAGTTGCCTCTCCACCAAGTATCTTTGTTTGAATAGATTGACCACAAGGATTGAGGTTCAATATTCGAAGATTTGGATGGTTCGATACATCCGGAATATTGGAAATTTCTTGAGTTACATTCTTTGTAGGTTCGGGCTAAAATAAATGCACACGCGTTTATTGTCATACGTTGAAATATATTATCTAGAGATAATATATATTATATATTTAGATTTATTTATTAATAGAGAGAATTGTATTAAATTAAATAATAATAAATAACAAATATAGAAAATTAATGAAAAATATTTAGTACTTTTGCAAGACGAGTTATATGACTTTTTTTTGTTTTTTTTTTTCCTTTTAAAAATTTTCTCCAATATCTTAAACAAAGAAGCTGGTTAAGAAGATTATCTTGTAAATGTCATGATTATGCACGTGACGCATGAATTGCGCACGTGATCGGTTAAACGATGTCAATGAATTATAAGAACCGATAGATTCGTTCAAAATAGCTTTCAGTGTTTTACGATATGAAACTTGGTAATGAACAAATTATGATAGATGTTTAAACATAAAAAAAAAACTCCGTTGAAAGTGATACTTTATACGGAAATTGTATGTAACGGAAAGATAGATAAACATGGTCATGATGGAAGTGTTTGATAATGATAATAGTAAGAGGAAATCCTTTCTTTGAATCTTCAAATAAGCGAATCCCTTCTCGTAGGAATGTGTTTCATCACTTCCTCAATAAATCTTTAAATGAATTGAGAAAAACAAAAAAATGAATAATTTCGAAATAGTCAACCAACAAAGAAAATATTATCAGTATATAAGATATTTTATTTGTTTTAATCCTAATTCTTATTCCTTGATAAAACTTATTTCATATATTTTGTTTCGTAGGATCGATGAAAGAAAACATGAATGTCAATGCTCTTGAAATTTTACCTAATTTCTTTAAAATTACATTTGATTTTTTTTTACTTTAGTATATAAATATGTTAATCAATATAAAAGATCCTTTGAAGATAATAATAATAATAATAATAATAATAATAATAATAATAATAATAATGATAATAATAATGTACATTGTTCAATAATGAATATTTGTTCGATACGTTAAGGAATATCTTTATATTAATAATTAACATTTTAATTGAAATTAAGACAATAAAATTTATTCGAGAAAGCTTTCGTGTTCTAAAATAGGAAAACAATATTATAAAAATCCGTTTATAATAAAATAATATACATGTGTAAACTCACTTGAACAGGACAGCAAACTTTTGGATCTTCACCCTCGTAACCGCATTGGAACGATTTTAATAATTCGATGGTTTCTGGATTCAAAGGTTTTTGATTCTGCAATATTCGAATTATTGGACTGCAATTTCTAATATTAATGCAAACACCGTTAACATTTGTAGGCGTGAAACATCTTTCTTCTGGAAGATGAAAAACACAAGAATGATAAATTTTTTAAAATTATTTTCTAATAATTGTACTATAAAATATTTGACGTTTAGTTTATAAATAAATAAATATCATTTTTCGGTTATAGCAATTGTTCTTGGAATTCAATAAATATTCTATCGTATATATATATATATATATATATATAAGAAAACCAAAAGAAGAAAAGGAAGTAGTACGCTCATAAAATATTAAAATTCAATTATTATACTATATAAGTAAAAAGAATGATATTGTGAATACAAAATAATACAAAATTTCCAAGAGCTCGTTCTACCAATGTTAGCATATACACGTTTAATTTTCAAACAAACCGATCTTATAATCACTACGCTTGTTATTACGCTATTCGTGTATTTATATGTTTTTTGTTTAAAAACATTTTATACATTTATTTATACCTTAAACAGTATTGATAGTATCTGTCATTGATATATATATATCTTGCTTTGATATTAATTAATTGAACAATTATATTATGGATAAATTGTTGCAATAGATAAAAAAAAAGATAAAAAAATTAGAAAATAAATTTAAAAAGGAATTTAAAAAAAAAACGAACAGCTGTTGGGCACAAAAAACTTATAATGATTATTAATACGATAATTTAAAGAATAATGAAAGAAGACAAAAGAAAAAATTCACAAGATTATAGGAAAGAGATATCTTTTACTCGCAGTCCGTATTTGAAAATAATAAATCTATTACGTGAAGAACAAGGAAGAAAAAATACGAGAAAATAAATGGATATATTACTTACGTGCAATTGTGTTAGTGCACAGTAGGAATAATAATGTTACGACAAAGTTGCAAAATGAAATATACATAGTTGTGTCCTTTTTTTTTCTTTTTGACTTCGTTCGATCACTCGATAACTTTCTGTGAATAATATTATTTTATTTCTTCTTTGTAATTTAAAATTAAATGACACTGACACGAGATTGAATTATTTCACGACCGCGTCGCTTAGTCAACTGAACGTGTAACCCATAATCACTGATATTTATGTATGTTTTCACGAAGAGGGATGAAACTGATCAAACCAGTTCTCCCCCCACCTCCCACTACCACTTTACTCTTCTCCTTCTTTCAAGTTCTCTGTTTATGTTCTTTGCGAATGTGAGAGAAGTTTTCCTTCTTTCTTTACATTAGAGAGAGAAATATGAAAAGAGAGGGAGAAAGATAGAAGTAGTGGGGAATCAACATTAAAATAAAAGAGGAGGTTTGAGTAGAGGAAGAGTAAAGGAAGGAAATAACATTGCTCAACAGTTATAATGACAACTCAACAGTTATATATGACTAAAAAGTTTGTCTTATACTATACACCATTTGCTTTTTAGTCGGTTTTTGAATTTTCACAAACACACACACATACATCACGAAAATATTTATTCAAATACTCAGATACTGAATTAATCAATTTAAAGCAACACACGCACACACACATCACGGAAATATTTATTCAAATACTCAGGTACTGAATTAATCAATTTAATTCTAAATTTTATCACATCTTATTTATTTGAGTATTTTTTTTCTTTCCTTTCTCTTCCGCAATTTGTAATCGACCTATCTCAAAATAGATAATATTATCTAAATACAGAAAGATAAATTAAAAAAACATTCATTTTAAAATGTTCTTTAAAATTTTCAATCGATGAATAATCGTGGATTGATCAATAAATGTTTATTTATAAAATAATTGTTCATTAAAATGATCGTTAAATGATAATTATGCTTCAAATTTAGAACCTGATAAATAATAATAATTCTAAATACGATTTAAGTTGTAAAACGTAAATTAGAGTCTTTAAGGAAGAAAAAATATAATATATATATATATATATATATATATATATATATTATACGTGTGATTTTTTTTCTGTTAAATTCCTATAACTAGGTTAACAACCGCTACATTCATTTCTCGTTATATAGTTATATATATTATAACTATAATATATTATATTATAAAAGGCAATGACATGCTCTGATGAAGGAAATTACATTCATTTTAAGACAAGGAAACTTTATCGATGAGTAATGGTTCCCCATTATTTAAATAAACCTAACATTAATTCCAAGAAAATAATTGTTTCTTCATTAATGCGTCAACACGTTGACAGCCATATCTCAAATCACGTGAACGTCTACAAAAATTTAAAAAAAAATAGATACCCATGGTATATGTTTAATGGACCATGTACAATTTTTCACAACCATTTGTTACATATAAGTGCATATGCACATTAGTAAATTATCAGTTAAAATGTCAAGAGCATCGTATTTGTGACTTGTTGCACATTGAAAATTACGTTATCTTAAAAATGGCTCATAATGAAGTAAAAATTTAATCGATATCAAAATATAAATATGAAATGTTTGCCAGACATTAAGTATTATACAATTGAACTATATTTTTGTAAAATTCACTTAAAAATAAATGTAAGAGAGAAAATTAAAAGTAATTTAAAATGTATTCTATTGTGGAGTGATATTCTTTATGGGAATTTCCAAACGATATATTAACTTTCTATCAAGTTACATTAAAAATATTGTAGATAAGTTGAAAGAGGAAATCCCAAGATCGAGTATCCGCTATCGGCTATTTCGTTTACATTGAAAATATAATATTTTATTGATTAAATTTTGATTGACATTGATTAAATAAGCGAGTAGTGTTAAGAATAAAAACAATAATACGAAGTATTTCTATAATTATCTAATACAGAAAATAGAGTCGCACTTTCATAATGATAATGTTATTGACATTTATGCTATATATTTTTTTTAAATTTTTATTAACCCCAGTTTGAACGATAACCTTAAGAAGTAAAATGATCATTTGAAGAATATATCATTTGGTATATTTAGAAACTTTCTCCCAATTTAATATTGATCGAAATATTGTTCGAATTTTTATTCATGTATTAAGGAGAATAATTACAAACAATGTCGAATTATAGGTATGAAAAATAGAAAAAAATTGAGTATTACCTTTTATTTTTTCTATGTTAATAAAAACAAAAACATATTAACTCCAAAAACATGATAAACAATTAAAATATTGATCAAATTATTGTTCGAATTTTTATTCATCTATTAAAGAGAATAATTACAAACAATGTCGAATTATAGGTATGAAAAATAGAAAAAAATTGAGTATTACCTTTTATTTTTTCTATGTTAATAAAAACAAAAACTTATTAACTTCAAAAACATGACTAGCAATTAAAATACAAAAATATGTACAAAATTAATCTAAAGTATAAAAATAATTAGAAATATTAATATACCAATAGATAAGAAGTTGATCTAATTTTAGTAGCAAAATGTTAAAAAAATTTTTATCCAATAAATGATACACTTTCTTAAGGTCTCATTTTAGTAATTATCTATGGAATGAAATCATATACATTCGTATAGACACTAGGCAAACCAGCAGGACCACAATTACTAGGACCAACGGATACGATTCCTACGGCTGTCCATATTTTATCATCATTAGGTAAGTCACGAAAACCCATAAGTGGATCACCGGAATCTCCATAACATGTATCTCTACCTTTTTCACCACCGGCACGAATTTGTTCGACACCAAACTCTCTCTTCAATAGATATCTGTACAAACTATTGTACGAATCTTTGTCAAAGAGTGGTACCAAAACTTTAAGATGAACACGTCAAAGTTTTACCCCAACCCGCTACATACAATATTTTATTGATTATAGAAGATCTAGGTAAACAAATAGGTTTAACATAATCAGTCGAAATTATGTCTCTTGATAATCGCACTAATCCTATGTCATATTCCTTATTTCTGGAAACCTGTATGTATAATTCATGATTGATGGTTTCCTCGATCTCAACTGTTATCGGATCATCTGAGCATGTAATTACGTCATCATCGCGTTTAACGCAATCCTTAGTTGAATTTAGATCGTGCTCGCCTAATCTCACGTTTATTAATTTCCCATAGTTTATGTTATTCAAGCAATGAGCTGCAGTTAGAACATAACGGTTTGTAATAAGAGTTCCTGTGCAGTGATGTATTGTTTTGTTTCCTAAAAAAAATTATTAAAGAAAAATGTGAATTTATAAATCTTATAAACATGAAATATTAAATAAAAAGATATTTAATTAGGGATTTCATTACTTTCAATGCACATGAAATTATTTTACAAGTGTGAATCAATATATTTAATTTTTTCTTGTTCCCATAAGAAATTCTTAGATAAAATTTGGATTTTTGAATAATATAAAATAATAATAATAATGCTCACCATTTTTATATTCCTGCAAGGTTAACCATAGAAAATTCACCAGGGGTTATATCTACAGCTGTCAAATCGCGAGGTATCGAATCTCTTTCACAGTCGCATGGTAGCAAGCATGGATCATTATTATCTACATTTTCCAATGTGCAATTTTTGCTCTTGGAATTCAATAAATATTCTATCGTATATATAATAAAACCAAAAGAAGAAAAGGAAATAATACGCTCATACAATATTAAAAAATTTAATTTTTATACTATATAAGTAAAAAGAATGATATTGTGAATACAAAATAATACAAAATTTCCAACAGCTCGTTCTACCAATGTTAGCATGTACACGTTCGATCTTCAAACAAAACGATCTTATAATTACTACAGTTATTATTACGCGATTCGTGTATGTATATGTTTTTTGTTCAAAAACATTTTATACATTTATTTATACCTTAAACAGTATTGATAGTATCTGTCATTGATATATATATCTTGCTTTGATATTAATTAATTGAACAATTATATTATGGATAAATTGCTGCAATACATACAAATAAAAAAGAAAAAAATTAGAAAATAAATTTAAAAAGGAATTTAAAAAAAAAGAACAGCTGTTGGGCACAAAGAACTTATAATGATTATTAATACGATAATTTAAAGAATAATGAAAGAAGTAAAAGAAAAAATTCACAAGATTATAGGAAAGAGATATCTTTTACTCGCAGTCCGTATTTGAAAATAATAAATCTATTACGTGAAGAACGAGGAAGAAAAAATACGAGAAAATAAATGGATATATTACTTACGTGCAATTGTGTTAGTGCACAATAAGAATGATAATGTTATGACAAAGTTGCAAAATGAAATTTACATCGTTGCGTCCTTTTTTTTCTTTTTGACATCGTTTGATCACTTGATAATTTTGCGTGTATAATATTATTTTATTTCTTCTTTGTCTTTAAAATTAAGTGACAAGATTGAATTATTTCACGACTATGTCGCTTAGCCAACTGATCATGGAAGTCATAATCACCGATATTTATGTAATTTTTTACGATGAGGGATGAAACTGATAAAACCAGTTTTCCCCCCGATTCCCAATCCCACTTTAGTCTTATCATTATATCAAGTTCTCTGTTTATGTTCTTTGCGAATGTGAGAGAATTTTTCCTTCTTTCTTCACATTAGAGAGAGAAATATAGAAAGGGAGGGAGAAGGATAGGAGTGGTGGGGGAACAAAATTAGAATAAAAAAGGGGGTTTTAGTAGAGGAAGAGTAAAAGAAGGAAGTAACATTAATCAAAAGTTATAAATTGACTGACAAAAAAGTATATCTTATACTATTAACCATTTGCTTTTTAATCGGTTTTTGAATTTTTTTGACATAGTAGGAAGTATAGGTAATTTCACTTTCGTGTAAATAACACACACACATACATCACGAAAATATTTATTCAAATACTCAGATACTGAAATAATCAATTTAAAATTACATATAAGTGTATATGCACATTAGTAAACTATCACTTAAAATGTAAACGTCAAGAGCATCGTATTTGTGACATGCTGCACATTGAAAATTACGTTATCTTAAAAATGGCGCATTATGAAGTAAAAATTTAATCGATATCAAAATATAGATATGAAATTCTTGTCTGACATTAAGTATTATAAAATTAAATTATATTTTTGTTAAATTCGCTTAAAAATAAACGTAAGAGAGCTGATTAAAAGTCAATTAAAATGTTTTTTAATGTCGAGTGATATTCTTTATGGGAATTTCCAAACGATATATTAAGTTCTTATCTAGTTACATTAAAAATATTATAGATAAGCTGAAAAAGGAAATCCTAAGATCGAGTATCCGCTATCGGCTATTTCGTTTGCATTGAAAATATAATATTTTAAGCAATGATGAAATGAGCAAATATTGTTCAGAATGAAATAAATAATATTAAGTATTTCTATAATTTTCTACTACAGAAAATAGAGTCGAACTTTCATAATGATAATGTTATTGACATTTATACTATATTTTTTTTTTTAATTTTTATTAACCCCAGTTTGAACGATAACCTTAAGAGGTAAAATGATCATTATATATCATTTGGTATATTTAAAAACTTTCTCCCGATTTAATATTGATCGAAATATTGTTCGAATTTTAATTCATGTATTAAGGAGAATAATTACGAACAATGTTGAATTATTCGTATGAAAAATAGAAAAAAATTGAGTATTATCATTTATTGTTTCTATGTTAATAAAAACAAAAACTTATTAACTCCAAAAACATGAAAAACAATTAAAATACCAAAATATGTACAAAATTTATCTCAAGTATAAAAATTATTAGAAATATTATTATACTAATAGAGAAGTAGTTGATCTAATTTTAACAGCAAAATGTTAAAAAATTTTTATCAAATAAATGATACACTTTCTTAAGGTCTCATTTTACTAATTATCCATGGAATGAAATTATATACTTTAGTGTAAATACTAGGAAAACCAACGGAACCACAATATTCATGACCATAGGATTCGATTCCTACGGCTGTCCAAATTTTATCACCATTAGGTAAATTCCAAAAACTCATAAGTGGTCCACCACCATCACCAATACATCCATCTCTCTTTATTTCGCCACCAGCACAAATTTGTTCAAAGCTTACTGTTGCGTTCCATCCAAAACCGTAAATTGTTTGGCACAAATCTTTGTCAAAGAGTTGTACCGAAACTTTACGTTTAACATTTGAAGATGAATTCTCTAAAGTTGAACTCCAACCAGCTATATACAATTCATTATTGATTATAGAAGATTTAGGCAAACAAATAGGCTTAATATAATAAGTCGAAACAATGTCTTTAGATAATCGTACTAATCCGACATCATAATTAAAATTTATTTCGAGATGTATATCAAATAGTTCATGTATGAATGATTCCTCGATCTCAACACTGATTGAACCATCAGAACATATATTTCCGTCATCACCTTTAACGCAATTCGTAGATAAATGCAAATCATGCACTCCTAATCGTACACTTGACAATACCCACGGTGGACGTTCTATCAAACATTTAGCTGCAGTAAGAACATAGCGTTTGCTTATAAGTGCTCCTGCGCATTGAAATTTAGTATTGGTTCCTGAAAGTAATTATAACAGAAATATGTGGATTATTAAAAACTATACACAGAACCTTTAGACAATAATATCTTAAATACAGGATTTGTTTAGCATTTAAGTTAATAAATTACTCTTGTAAATGTTAATAGTTACATTAAATTTTATTGAATAAAATATTCTTAGTCATATTATTAAAAAATCTGGATTTATGGATGATAATAAACTAGAATAATAATACTCACCATTATCATACTCCAATAATACCAACCATGGAAATTCGCCAAGGGTAGTATTTGCCGATTTTAAATCACGAGGTGTCGAATCTCTCCCGCAATCACTTGGTAACAGTGGATTATCGAGCAACTTGATGATAGCGTCATTATTATTTACATTCTCTAATGTGCTAATTGAAGTTTCTGTAGTTGTTACTAACGGTTTATTCAAATTGAAATTAGAAGAATTAATTTTAGAAGGGCAGCATACGAGTGGAACTAGTCCATCGAAACCACAGTGAGAAACTTTCAAATTGTCAATAACTTCTTGATAAATAGGTTTTTCTATTAGTTTTTTTAATAATGGTGTACATTGATGTATGCCAATACAATGTCCAGCAATTCCATTTAGTGTAGTACAATTGGGTGAATCTGAATTTTCTATGGAAGAAAAATGGATTTTATGAATTTTCAAGAATTAGGAATTTTTCAAACTTCTTTTAGTATATTGTATAATTATGATGATGTTACTTATTCAAATTTATGTTTCATTTCGGAAGATTCCAATACTAACGCTGCTAATATTATCTTAACATATGATGTTTTCATCTGATATACTAAATTATCTGAATAATATACGATATTATTATAATAAAAGTATATATATTTTACGTAATAATTTAATTTTTCCCTAAACAGATTATAATTTATTTAATTCAATAAAGGCTTTAAGTTAATCTAAAAATAATGGATAACCTTTTCCCCAATCTAATATTTGCCTACTCTATTCTCTTATAACCGTATAACCGTCTTTCTTTTCAAAATCTTCTATTTATTCTGTTTATTTTATGTAATTATCACGATAGAACCATCTTTCTTTTCGAACCCTCTAATTCTTATTATGTTTATGCTTATGTTTATGTTATCACATTTAAATTAAAGAAAATATATTTTGTGGCAGTTATAGTAGCGGATTGACGTAGTTTCTAAGAAATTTTCAAATTAGAAACATTAAAAATAACGACCGGTCATATAGGTCGGTATATAAAGGTATATCACATATATATATCAAAAAAATGGAAGTAGATAATAAAAATAATTTAGAATATTATTAAATACATGAATTCAGAAAAAGTCATAACATAACTATAAAATATTAAATAAAATTTCAAGAAAGATCTTGTGAACAAATGATACTACCGGTCATTTTGACCGGTCGGTAGTTCTAGTGTTAACAATGAAATACTATGATTCTTTCAAATCACTGCATCTTAAATACTGCAAATATAATTTTTTTATCAACGTTATGGATTATATTTAATTGCAACGATTCAAGTTTTAATGAATGATTTCAAAAATTGAACGTTGAAAAGAATATTAGAAGCAAATATTTGTTACTTACGTATAGTACCAATGCTAAAGAATGCTGCGTAAAAAGTAGCAACTGCAGTGAAAATTAAATGCATCCTTTTTATTTGATCTTTGTTAACCACCGAATACAAAAAATAATTTTCTTAATTATGAGTGTTTTTGATTTTTGTCAGATTTAATAGTTAGTACTGAAGATTCGGGCAACTAATGAAATCTCAAATTCTAGCCGTTGAGCCTATTGTTAGCTGGTATCCCCCACTAGTAAATTTATCCATGCCTAACTTATCGATGAGGTAGTTATGTAAGCGCGCTTTTCTGGCATAATTGGGCACTTCCTTGTCTTAGGGTTTAGATCTCCTGGATCTGCAGTTAGAATATAACGGTTTGTAATAAGAGTTCCTGTGTAGTGATGTATTTTTTTTGTTTCCAAACAAACATTTTTTAAGAAAAATGTAAATTTATAAATCTTATAAACATGAAATATTAAATAATAAGATATTTAATTCATGATTTTATTATTTTCAATGCACATAAAATTATTTTACTAATGTAAATCAATATATTTAATTTCTTTTGAAGTGAAAACTTCTTTAGAATAGGGAGTGATCTGAAAAAAATGAAACACAGTCCGTCAGGCAACGGAGCGGTAGGCGGCTAGGCAACGGAGCTGCGGGCGGCTTGTAACGGCCGTGATATTTAGTAAGAAGAGAAAAAGAGACAAACATTTAAAATTGAGCCTGCGAGAGAATGAGATAGAATATAGCTATACATTATTTTTCCTATTCTCAGCCTCCTCTTTATGTTCTGCTTCGTAGTATCGCTCCTGGTTTTATATGTGTGTGTTTGTGTGTGACTGCATACTACGAAGCGTAGACACATATAGAATATTTTCGGTACTATACCTGTTTGTAGATAGGAGCGATAGAAGGGTAGAAGAATAAACAGAGATGAGCGCGTAGGTATGCGACAAAAAAATAAGGTTCAAACGAACCGATGGTCTAAATAAAGAAAGAAGATGTGAAATCTGGCTTTGTAAGTTGTATATGTGTGTAAGTCTGTGTGAATCTGAAAGGTATATATATACGTGTCACTTCTTTTCTATTTTTCTATTCTATTTTTCTGTTTTTCTATTTCTATTTAAAAATGTTTCTATTTTATTGAAAAATTAATATTAAATTCTTTATTTCGCAAATATTATCTTTAATAATTATGAAATGTATAGAATATAATAATTGTATTGTCTGCAATAGTTTACAAAAAAAAAAACAAATGATTACAAGATACATCAGAGTAAAAGAATTAGACAACAGTGTAGAATATTTTTCTTATAGATATCCAAAGACATGTTTTTTAATTATAATGTTTGCGTATTTAGGAAATTTATACTAATTTTTCAATAAAATAGAGAAGTTTTTAAATTGAGGAAACTGGACACGTGAAACAAACAAATATTATTTGCTATTATATTTCTAATAAAAATACAATAATATAACTTATTTTAAAAATATAGAAAAAAATATAGAAAAAAAAATTTTTTTTTTTAATTTTTATTATAAAATACAACAACGAAAATGAAAAATAGATTTAAAAATCGTTGTAATTCAAAACCCAAAAAAACGAAAACAATACAAACACAACTGTTCCCTTTTTTAACAGTATCTACAGGTATTAGTTGCAACACAAAAAGAAATTCGTTGCTGCAATTGCAGCAAAATGCGACGAACGCTTTATAAGCGATACCGAAAAACGAGTACCAGGACTGCTTTCAAAAGCGGAAAGGGCGTTGGGAGCGTGTTATTCAATCAATTAGGGACTACTTTGAAGGATGTCATAAGCCAGACGACAAAGAGTAACTTCGGGGGAGAAATATGGAGGTAAGTCGGATACTTTTAGGACACACCTCGTACGTGTGATATATTTCTTGTTAAATTCCTGTAATTGGGTTAAAAACCGTTACATTCATTTCTCGTTATATCAATAAGAATGCGAGTAATACTAACGGTCGTTAATGATAATAAAAAGGTTTAACGTATTTATATATATATATATATAACATAGACGTCAATGGAATACGTCATCCGCGAATTCATACGCAATGACATGTTCTGATGAAGGAAACTACATTCATTTTAAGACAAGGAAAAATTTTCGATGAGTAATGGTTCCTCATTATTTAAATAAACCTAACATAAATTCCAACAAAATAATTGTTTCTTCAGTAATGCGTCAGCACGTTGACAGCCATATCTCAAATCTCGTGAACGTCTACAAAAATTTTCAAAAAAAATAGATACCCATGGTATATGTTTAATGAACCATGTAAAATTTTTCACAACCATTTGTTACATATAAGTGCATATGCACATTAGTAAATTATCAGTTAAAATGTCAAGAGCATCGTATTTGTGACATGCTGCACATTGAAAATTACGTTATCTTAAAAATGGCGCATTACGAAGTAAAAATTTAATCGATATCAAAATATAAATATGAAATTCTTGTCTGACATTAAGTATTATAAAATTGAATTATATTTTTGTAAAATTCGCTTAAAAATAAACGTAAGAGAACAAATTAAAAGTAATTTAAAATGTATTCTATGGTCGAGTGATATTCTTTATGGGAATTTCCATACGATATATTAACTTTCTATCAAGTTACATTAAAAATATTGTAGATAAGTTGAAAGAGGAAATTCCAAGATCGAGTATCCGCTATCGGCTATTTCGTTTGCATTGAAAATATAATATTTTATTGATTAAATTTTGATTGACATTGATTAAATAAGCAAATAGTGTTAAGAATAAAAACAATAATACGAAGTATTTCTATAATTATCTACTACAGAAAATAGAGTCGCACTTTCATAATGATAATGTTATTGACATTTATGCTATATATTTTTTTAAATTTTTATTAACCCCAGTTGTAACGATAACCTTAAGAAGTAAAATGATCTTTATATATCATTTGGTATATTTAGAAACTTTCTCCCGATTTAATATTGATCGCAATATTGTTCGAATTTTCATTCATGTATTAAGGAGAATAATTACAAAAAATGTCGAATTATAGGTATGAAAAATAGAAAAAAATTGAGTATTACCTTTTATTGTTTCTATGTTAATAAAAACAAAAACTTATTAACTTCAAAAACATGAAAAACAATTAAAATACCAAAATATGTACAAAATTTATCTCAAGTATAAAAATTATTAGAAATATTATTATACTAATAGAGAAGTAGTTGATCTAATTTTAACAGCAAAATGATAAAAAATTTTTATCCAATAAATGATACACTTTCTTAAGGTCTCATTTTACTAATTATCCATGGAATGAAATCATATACATTCGTATAGACACTAGGCAAACCAGCAGGACCACAATTACTAGGACCAACGGATACGATTCCTACGGCTGTCCATATTTTATCATTATTAGGTAAGTCACGAAAACCCATAAGTAGACCACCGGAATCTCCATAACATGCATCTCTACCTTTTTCACCACCGGCACGAATTTGTTCAACACCAAACTCTCTCTTCAATAGATATCTGTACAAACTATTGTACGAATCTTTGTCAAAGAGTTGTACCGAAACTTTAAGATGAACACGTCAAAGTTTTACCCCAACCCGCTCCATACAATATTTTATTAATTATAGAAGATCTAGGTAAACAAATAGGCTTAACATAATAGGTAGAAACAATGTCTCTTGATAATCGCACTAATCTGATTTCATAATTAAAATTTATTTCGAGATGTAATTCGAATAGTACATGTATAAATGATTCCTCGATCTCAACACTGATTGAACCATCAGAACAAATATTCTCGTCATCACGTTTAACGCAATTCGTGGATGAACACAAATCATGTACTCCAAATCGTACATTTGACAGTATAGACAGTGGACGTTCCATCAAACAATTAGCTGCAGTAAGAACATAACGTTTCCTTATTAGTGATCGTAAGCATTTAAGTCTACTATTGTTTCCTACAAGTAATTATAACAGAAATATGTGGATTATTAAAAACTATAAACGTGAACCTTTAGATAATAATATTCCAAATACAGGATTTGTTTAAAATTTAAGCTAATAAATTTATCTTATAAATTTTAATCATTACATAAAATTTTAGTGCATAAAAAATCTTTAGGTTTATTATTAAAAGATGTATATTTATGGACGATATGAGAACTAGAATAAAAATGCTCACCTGTTTTATACTCAAGTAGTGCCATCCATGGAAATTCGCCAGGGGAAGTATTTGCTGATTCTAAATTTCGAGGTATCGAATCTCTCCCACATTCGCTTAGTAACACGGAATTTTCGAGAAATTTCATAATATCATCACTACAATTTACATTCTTTAATGTGCTAATTGAGGCATCTGTAGATGTTACTAACAATGTATTCAAATTGGGATTAGACGAATTAATATTAGGAGGGCAGCATACGAGTGGAACTAGTTCATCGAAACCACATTGGGAATCTTTTAAATAGTCAATAGTATCTTTACGAAGAGGTTTTTCTTCTAGTTTTTTTAATAATGGTGTACATTGATATATGCTAATACAATTTCCAGCAATTCCATTTGGTGTAGTACAATTGAAGGATTCTAAGTTTTTATGGATGAAAAATGCATTTTATGAATTTTTAAGAAATAGGAATAACTCAAATTTCTTTTAGTATTTTGTATAATTATAATAATGTTACTTATTCAAATGTAAGTACAATTTCGGAAGAGTCGAATATTTACGTTGCTGACATAATCTTAACATATGATGTTTTCATCTGACATACTAAATTATCTTAATAATATACCATATTTTATAATAAAAGTATAAATATTTTACTTAATAATTAAATTTTTCATATATATAATAGTTTAAAAAACATATTTAATTAAAAATGCAATACTATAATTCTTTTAAATCATTGCATCGCAAATACTGCAAAAAAAAATCTTTTTTCAACGTTATGGATTCTTTTTAATTACATTGATTCAAGTTTTGACGTATGATTTCAAAAATTGAACATGAAAAAGAATAAAAATAGCAAATATTTTTTACTTACGTGCATCAACAATGCTAAACGATGATATGTAAAAGGTAGCAACCGCAGTAAATAATACATACATACTTTTTATTTGATATTTCTTAAGCAACGAAAAACAAACAATACATTCCGTGACTACGAGTGTTTTTAATTTACCACATATCTTTTAACTAAGACTTAAGTCTCGAAAAACTACTGAAATCATAAATAATTGTACAGCCGAGGAGCCCATGGTCAAATGGTATCCCCCACTATTTTGTTTATATTTCCGCCTTAATTATCTCTGATTTTATCCGTAAATTGTTCTATTATTAAACCTCTGAGAATATTCACTGTTTTAATGTTTCCGCATTTCTACTAAAATTGTATGCAACGAAACGTAAGAGAATCTCTTCATAATTAGTAACAAGTTCTTTCTTGTTAGAGGAACTACAAATTTTATGTTCATTTTGTTTTGTTTTAGAATTTCATATAAAATTACTGCGATTAATTTATGCTCTAAATTTTTTTTTATGTAATCCATATTGAACTTTTAAGAAAGAGTCTTTTACAATTTTATGAATCGTTTTTTGATCATGCGAATTATTATATAGATGGATTAGATATCTCGTTTTTAAATTTGATTGGAAAGAATTTTACGACATTACATGTGAAACATAAAATGGAATTATAGTCAATTATCTATCATCTATTTATCTTTTCAATATTTTTATAATTCCTAGTTTTAATGATAACCTTTAGAAATGTATTGGTTAACATGGATCATTTTGAATATAGTATATATATAAAATTTTCACTTGGTTTAACATTTGTTGAGCGAGTGTTTATTATCATTCATATATTGGTTATAATAATTATTATCAATGTCGATTTATAGGTATTTAAAATTGTAAAAATAAGTGTTATATTTATTGTTTCGATGTTGATACCAAAAAAAAAACAGAATGAATAACTCCTAAATATGAACGAAGATTAATATATCATTATGTACAATGTGAATGTTATCTAAGTAGAAAGAATTTAAAAAAGTTATAATCTTTTAAAAGATATACCTTTTCAAGGCCTTATTTTACTAATTATCCATGGAATGAAATCATATACTTTTGTATAAACAGTAGGCCAACCAACGGAACCACAATGTTTATTACCAAAGGATACGATTCCTTCGGCTGTCCATATTTTATCACCATTAGGTAAATAACGAAAACCCATAAGTGGTCCACCGGAATCTCCATAACATGCATCTCTATCTTTTTCACCACCGGCACAAATTTGTTCAAAGCTTAGATTTAAGTGAGAATTTGATCTGTAAATTCTTTCACATGTATCTTTGTCAACGAGTGGTAACGAAACTTTAAGCTTAACATTTGAAGATAAACTCGTCAAAGTTCTACCCCAACCAGCTGCGTACAATCTTTTATCGATTACAGAAGATCTAGGCAAACATATAGGCTTAACATAATAGGTCGAAACAATGTCTTTTGATAATCGAACTAATCCGATATCATAATTTTTATTTATTTTAGTATATAGTTCGTATAGTTCATGTTTTAATGTTTCCTCGACCTCAACACTGATTGAACCATCAGAACATATATTCCCGTCATCACCATTAACGCAATTCGTAGATGAACGCAAATCATGCACTCCTAATCTTACTCTTGATAATTTCCATAGAGGACGTTCTATCAAACAATGTGCAGCAGTGAGAACATAACGTTTGCTTATAAGTGCTCCTAAGGCTTTAAAGTCACTAATGTTTCCTGAAAGTAATTATAACAAAAAAATGTAGATTATTAAAAACAATAAAAATAAGCCTTTAGATAATAATATCTTAAATACAGGATTGATTTAAGATTTAATTCAATAAATTTGTCTTGTAAATGTTAATTATTACATTCAGTTTTAGTGCATAACAAATACTTAGGTTTATTATTAGAAAATCTAGATTTATGTGAAAGATTTAGAATTAAAATAATAATACTCACCATTATTATATTCCAATAATACCAACCATGGAAATTCGCCAAGGGTAGTAGTTGCTGATTCTAAATCTCGAGGTGTCGAATCTTTACCACAATCACTTGGTAACAAGGGATTATCGAGTAATTTAATAATAGCGTCATTAATATTTACATTCTGTAATGTGCTTATTGAGGTTTCTGTAGATATCTCTAACGGTTTATTCAAATTGGCATTAGACGAGTCAATGTTAGGAGGACAGCATACGAGTGGAACTAGTCCATCGAAACCACATTGAGAACCCTTTAAATAGTCAATAGTTTCTTGACGAAGAGGTTTTTCTTCTAGTTTTTTTAATAATGGTGTACATTGATGTATGCTAATACAATTTCCAGCAATTCCATTTGGTGTAGTACAATTAGGTGAATCTGGATATTCTATGAAAGAAAAATATATTTTATGAATTTTCAAGAAATAAGAATTTGTCACATTTCTTTTAATTTTTTGTATAATTATAATGATGTTACTTATTCAAATGTAATTTCAATTTCGAAAGATTCGAATGTTAAGTCTTTTAACATAATCTTAACATTTGATGGTTTCATCTGACATATTAAATTATCTTAATAATATACCATATTTTATAAAAAAGTATAAATATTTTACCTAATAATTTAATTTTTCATATATATAATAGTTTATAAAACATATTTAATTAAAAATGCAATACTATAATTCTTTAAATCTATGTATCTCAAACACTGCAAATATAATTCTTTTATCAACGTTATAGATTATATTTAATTGCAATGATTCAAGTTTTGACGTATGATTTCAAAAATTGAACATGAAAAAGAATAAAATAGCAAATATTTTTTACTTACGTGCATCAACAATGCTAAACGATGATATGTAAAAGGTAGCAACTGCAGTAAATAATACATACATACTTTTTATTTGATATTTCTTAAGCAACGAAAAACAAACAATACATTCCGTGACTACGAGTGTTTTTAATTTACCACAGATCTTTTAACTAAGACTAAAGTCTCGGACAACTACTGAAATCAGAAATGATAGTACAGACGAAGAGCCCATGGTCAACTGGTATCCCCCACTATTTTGTTTATATTTTCGTCTTAATTATCTCGGATTTTATCCGCGAATTGTTCTATTATTAAACCTCTGAGAATATTCACTGTTTTAATGTTTCCGCATTTCTACTAAAATTGTATGCAACGAAACGTAAGAGAATTTCTTCATAATTAGTAACAACAAGTTCTTTCTTGTTAGAGGAACTATAAATTTTATGTTCATTTTGTTTTGTTGAACAATTTTATATAAAATTATTGCTATTAATTTATGCTATAATTTTTTTTATGTAATCCATATTAAACTTTTAAGAAAGAGTCTTTAACAATTTTGTGAATCGTTTTTTGATCATGCGAATTATTATATAGATGGATTAGATATCTCGTTGTTAAATTTGATTGAAAAGAATTTTACGTCACTACATGTGAAACATAAAATGGAATTATAGTCAATTATCTATCATCTTTTTTTTTTAATATTTTTATAATTCCTAGTTTTAATGATAACCTTTAGAAATGGATTGGTTATCACAGATCATTTTGAATATAGTATACATATAAATTTTTCACTTTGTTTAATATTTGTTGAGCGAGTATTTGTTCTCATTCATATATTGGTAATAATAATTAAAATCTATATCTATTTATAGATATTAAAAATTGTAAAAATAAGGATTATTTTTACTGTTTTGATGTTGATACAAAAGAAAACAAAGTGAATTTCTCCTAAAACATGACGATAGATTATTTGATCATTATGTATTATGTGAATGCTATGTAAATAGAAAAAATGTAAAAAAGTTTTATTAAATAAAAGATATACATTGTTAAGGTTTTATTTTACTAATTATCCATGGAATTAAATTATATACATTAACAGAAACTGTAGGCCAACCAGCTATAGCACAATATCTAGGTCCAAAAGATACGACTCCTACGGCTGTCCATATTTTATCACCATTAGGTAAATCCTGATAAGCCATAAGTGGTCCACCTGAATCACCACGACATGTATTTCTACCTCCCTCCCCCCCGGTACAAATATGTTCAAAAGTTAGAGTTATATTCAATTGTGATTTATACAATTTCTTACAGTTCTCTTTGTCAAAGAGAGGTAAAGAAACTTTAAGTTTAACATTCGAGGAATTACTCGTCGAAGTTGCACCCCAACCAGCTGCATACAATCTTTTTTTGATCATAGAAGATCTAGGCAAACAAATCGGCTTAATATAATTAGTCGAAACAATGTCTTTTGATAATCGCACTAATGCGACATCGTATTCGATAAATTGCCTCGATAATATAAATAAATCATGTTTCATTGTTTCCTCGACCCCTACTCTGATCGAACCATCAGAACATATTTCAATGCCATCACGTTTAACGCAATTTTGAGCTGAAGTCAGATTGTATACGCCTAATCGTACGTACAACAATTTCCCAATTGTTGTGTTGCTTAAACAATGAGCTGCAGTTAGAACGTAACGTTTAGTAATGAGACTTCCAGTACAAAAAACTTTTCTGTTCAATCCTGAAAAAATATAATAACAGAAAGATATTGATTACCGTAAACTATTAATATGAATTTTAAGAAAATAATATTTTTTATTCAGAACTTGTTTAACATTTAAGTAAATAAATTAGTCTTGTAAATGCTAATCATTACATTAAGTTTTAGTGCAAACCGAATACTTAGGTATATTAATAAAAAATCTAGATTTATGGATGACATAAAACTAGAATAATAATGCTCACCATTATTATATTCCAATAATACCATCCATGGAAATTCGCTAGGGCTAGTTTCTACTGTTTCCAAATCTCGAGGTATCGAATCTCTTCCGCAATCACTTGGTAACAAGGGATTATCGAGTAATTTGATAATAGCGTCATTATTATTTACATTCTCTAATGTGCTTATTGAGGTTTCTGTAGATATTTCTAACGGTTTATTCAAATTGGGATTAGACGAATTAATGTTAGGAGGACAGCATACGAGTGGATCTAATCCATCGAAACCACATTGAGAACCCTTTAAATAGTCAATAGTTTCTTGACGAAGAGGTTTTTCTTCTAGTTTTTTTAATAATGGTGTACATTGATGTATGCTAATACAATTTGCTGCAATTCCATTTGGTGTAATACAATTGGGTGATTCTAAATTTTTTGTGAAAGAAAAATATATTTTATGAGGTTTAAAGAAATAAGAATTTTTCAATCTTCTTTCAGTATTTTGTATAATTATTATAATAAATATATTCTAACGCAAGTTCGATTTCAAAACTTTCGAATAATGACACTGATTAATTCATTGTAATAAATAATATTTTGATGGGACATATTATATTATCTGTGTGTGCGTGTGTGAATAATGTAAAATATTATTGTAATAATAGCATTTATATTTTATGTTATAATTTAATTTAATTTTTTCAAATCAATATATCTCATATATTTTAAATTAATTATTTTAGTGAAGTTATTAATTATATTTAATTGTGCCCACAATTATGAAGATAGTCTAAATCATGTATCTATTGTTTCAAGGATTATATTTTAAAACTAAATGAGTTCTTTATAATAGCGAAATAACGAACACTGTCTTACTCTTAAACCACTTCCATGATTATGGTTACAATTACATTGATTCAAATGTTAAAGAATTCTTTGATAAGTCAAACGAAGATAAAAGGATAAGGATAAAAATAGCATATATTTTATTTTACTTTTTTGATTACTTACGTGTATTAACAACACTAAACGATGATACGTAAAAGGTAACAATGATGAATAAAGATAAATATATCATTTTTATTGGATCTGTATTAAACGATTAAAAGCAAAGAATAAATTCCTTGGATAACGAATGTCTTAGATTGACCACGGAACTTATGCTTAAGCCTGAAGTCCCGGACAATAACTGGAAACGCAAATGATTGTGCGGCTACAGACTTGGTCAACTGGTATCCCCCACCATTGCGTTTATATATGCGACTAAATTGCCTCAAGGTATAAATCTACGTATTATATGATTTGACCATATTTAAATGACCATCAAAACCACAATAAGAACCCTTTAAATAGTCAATAGTTTCTTGACGAAGAGGTTTTTCCTCTGGTTTTTTTAATAATGGTGAACATTTATGCATGCTAATACAATTTCCAGAAATTCTATTTGGTGTAGTACAATTTGGTGATTCTAAATTTTTTATAGATGAAAAATGCATTTTATGAATTTTCAAGAAATAGAAATTACTCAAATTTCTTTTAGGATTTTGTATAATTATGATGATGTTACTTATTCAAATGTATGTTTCATTTCGGAAGATTCGAATATTTACGTTGCTAACATAATCTTAACATATGATAGTTTCATCTGACATACTAAATTATCTGAATAATATAAGATATTATTATAATACAAGTATATATATCTTACGTAATAATTAAATTTTTCATAAAATAGTTAAATCGGTTAATGTAATTTACAATAAAATACTATAATTCTTTCAAATCAATGTATCTTCAATATTGCAAATATAATCTTTTTATCAACTTTATTAATAAAATATAATTACATTGATTCATTTTTTAACGAATGTTTTCATAAATTGAACGCTAATAAGAATAAAAATAGCAAATATTTTATTACTTACGTGAATCAACAATAGTAAACAATGATGAGTAAAAGGTGGCAATTACTGTTAAAATTAAATACATCCTCCTAATTTGATCTTTGTTAAATAACGAAAAACAAACAATACATTCCGTGATTACGAGTGCTTTTGATTTACCACAGAACTTTTAACTAAGACTAAAGTCTCGGAAAACTACAGAAATCATAAATGACTGTACAGCCGAAGAGCCCATGGTCAAGTGATATCCCCTACCATTGTATTTATATTTCCGCTTAAAGTATCTCTGATTTTATCCGCGAAATGTTCTATTATTAAACTTCTGACAATATTTACTGTTTCGATTTTTTCACATATCTACTAAAATTGTATACAACGAAACTTATGAGAATCTCTTCATAATTAGTATCAACAAGTTCTTTCTTGTTAGAGGAACTACAAATTTTATGTTCATTTTGTTTTGTTTTAGAATTTCATATAAAATTCCAGCGATTAATTTATGCTCTAAATTTTTTTATGTAATCCATATTTAACTTTTAAGAAAGAGTCTTTAACAATTTTGTGAATCGTTTTTTGATCATGCGAATTATTATATAGATGGATTAGATATCTCGTAGTAAAATTTGATGGGAAAGATTTTAATGACATTACATGTGAAACATAAAATGAAAATATACTCAATTTTTTATCATCTATTTTTTTTTTAAATATTTTTAATTATCCTAGTTTCATGATCACTTTTAGATATGGATTGATTATCACGGATCATTTTGAATATAGTATTATATATAAATTTTTCACTATGTTTAATATTTTTTGAAGGAGTGATTATTCTCATTCATATATTAGTTATAATAATTATAATGTAGGAAAAAAAGACTAGTGTTAAGTTCTTTTCTTTATATTTTATTTTCTGGAAAAAGAAAACTCTATTCAGAGACTAAAAGAAAAGATTAGGAGGGCCATAAAACTATAAACAAACCTAAGAATTATCGAGATATATAGACGCGATGAATACCGTTTGTGCGGTGTCGGGACCTTTGAGAAGTTTCAGATTCCTATCTAAACACGTACGATACCATAAATAAATAACATTACGATATTCTAGATCAAATTTTTTTATGTCTAGTTTCCACTACCAAAAAAAACATAGGTTGTACCCATCGGTGGACCATGGAGTGAATCCTTATGCTATTGGTCAATAAAATTCATAATCTCCTTCCCTCTCCAAAGGGGTGTAGCTCATTTTTGATATAAATATGTGGAAAGAAGTAAGAAAATGTCCTTAGTGCTCAGTCTGTATCTGTCCTTAATTAGTTTTTAGTCTGTATCAGTCCTTAATCAGTCTTTAGTCTTCAATCCTTAGTTAGTCCGTCTGTATCTGTCTGTGTGTTATTTGTTATTCTGCAAATCAGTCTGTCGGTCTTATATTTGTAACCCTTTTGTATTCTGTATTTTTGTAACCACGTCACTTTTTGTAAACTTATGTAAATATCGCTCGACATCACATCATCATAATTTAATAAACTATATTTTATCAAGTTTAGTTTTATATTTCTCCCTGTCTGAACCCCCACAATAATCAATATCGATTTGAAGGTATTAGAAATTGTAAAAATAAGGATTATGTTTACTGTTCCGAATTTTTAACAAAAAAAAAACAAAAATAAATTCATCTTAAGACATGACGAAAGATTAATATATCTATAAGTACAAAGTGAATGTTATTTAAATAGAAAAATATTATTACATTTCTATTAAATAAATGATATACTTTCTTAAGGTCTCATCTTACTAATTATCCATGGAATGAAATCATACACTTTAGTATAAACGCCAGGAATATTAGTATGACCGCAAGGAGTAGGACCAAAGGATACGATTCCTACAGCTCTCCATATTTTATCACCATTAGGTAAATCCTGAAAATCCATAAGTGGTCCACCAGCATCACCACTACATGAATCTCTATCTTTTTCACCACCGGCACAAATTTGTTCTACACTTAAAGTTAGGTTCGTGAGATATCTGTACAAACTATTGCAACGATCCCGGTCAAAGAGTGGTACCGAAACTTTAAGCTTAACATTTGAAGATAAACTCGTCAAAGTTTTACCCCAGCCCGCTACATACAATATTTTATTGATTATAGAAGATCTAGGCAAACAAATAGGCTTAAAATAATAAGTCGAAACAATGTCTTTTGATAATCGCACTAATCCAATATCATAATAACGTTTGGTATTATATAGTTCGTATAGTTCATGTATGAATGATTCCTCGATCTCAACACTGATTGAACCATCAATACAAATGTTCTCGTTATCACGTTTAACACAATTCGTTGATGAACGCAGATCGTGCACTCCTAATCGTACACTTGACAATATCCACGTTGGACGTTCTATCAAACAATGTGCTGCAGTAAGAACATAACGTTTGCTTATAAGTGCTCCTAAGCATGGAGATACAGTATTGGTTCCTAAAAGTAATTATAACAGAAAAATGTGGATTACAAAAAACTATAACCTTGAACCTGTAGATAATAATATCTTAAATACAGGATTTGTTTAATATTTAAGAAAATAAATTTATCTTGCAAATTTTAATCATTACATTCAGTTAAGGTGCATAGCAAATCTTTAGGTTTGTCATTAGAAGGTTTAGATTCACATATTATTATTATTATTAAAATTACAATAATAATACTTACCATTATTATATTCCAATAATACCAACCATGGAAATTCGCCAAGGGTAGTAGTTGCTGATTCTAAATCTCGAGGTATCGGATCTCTACCACAATCACTTGGTAATAAGGAATTATCGAGTAATTTAATAATAGCGTCATTAATATTTACATTCTGTAATGTGCTTATTGAGGTTTCTGTAGATATTTCTAACGGTTTATTAAAATTGACATTAGACGAATTAATGTTAGGAGGACAGCATACGAGTGGAACTAGTCCATCGAAACCACATTGAGAACCCTTTAAATAGTCAATAGTTTCTTGACGAAGAGGTTTTTCTTCTAGTTTTTTTAATAATGGTGTACATTGATGTATGCTAATACAATTTCCAGCAATTCCATTTGGTGTAGTACAATTAGGTGAATCTGGATATTCTATGAAAAAAAAATATATTTTATGAATTTTCAAGAAATAAGAATTTGTCACATTTCTTTTAATATTTTGTATATTTATGATGGTGTTACGTATTCAAATGTAATTTCAATTTCGAAAGATTCGAATGTTAAGTCTTTTAACATAACCTTAACATTTGATGGTTCCATCTGACATACTAAATTATCTGAATAATATACCATATTTTATAATATAAGTATAAATATTTTACGTAATAATTTAATTTTTCATATGTATAATAGTTTATAAAACATATTTAATTAAAAATGCAATACTATAATTCTTTAAATCTATGTATCTCAAACACTGCAAATATAATTCTTTTATCAACGTTATAGATTATATTTAATTGCAACGATTCAAGTTTTAACGAATGTTTTCATAAATTAAACGTTAATAAGAATAAAAATAGGATATATTCTTTACTTACGTGCATTAACAATGCTAAACGATGATATATAAAAGGTAGCAACTGCAGTAAATAATAAATACATCCTTTTTATTTTATCTTTCTTAAGGAACGAAAAACAAACAGTACATTTCGTGATAACGAGTGTTTTTAATTTACCACTGATCTATTAACTAAGACTAAAGTCTCGGACAACTACTGAAATCACAAATGACAGTACAGCCGAAGAGCTCATGGTCAACTGGTATCTCCCACTATTTTGTTTATATTTCCGCCTTAATTATCTCTGATTTTATCCGCGAATTGTGCAATCAATAAATTTCTGATAATATTCACTGTTTCAATTTTTCCGCATATCTACTAAAATTGTATGCAACGAAACGTAAGAGAATTTCTTCATAATTAGTAACAACAAGTTCTTTCTTGTTAGAGGAACTATAAATTTTATGTTCATTTTGTTTTGTTGAACAATTTTATATTAAATTATTGCCAATAATTTATGCTATAATTTTTTTTTATGTAATCCATATTTAACTTTTAAGAAAGAGTCTTTTACAATTTTATGAATCGTTGTTTGATCATGCGAATTATTATATAGATGGATTAGTATCTCGTTTTTAAATTTGATTGGAAAGAATTTTACGACATTACATGTGAAACATAAAATGGAATTATAGTCAATTATCTATCATCTATTTATCTTTTCAATATTTTTATAATTCCTAGTTTTAATGATAACCTTTAGAAATGGATTGGTTATCACGGATCATTTTGAATATAGTATATATATAAATTTTTCACTTTGTTTAATATTTGTTGAGCGAGTGTTTATTCTCATTCATATATTGGTAATAATAATTATTATCAATGTCGACTTGTAGGTATTAAAAATTGTAAAAATAAGGATTATTTTTACTGTTTTGATGTTGTTACAAAAGAAAAACAAAGTGATTTTCTCCTAAAACATGACGAAAGATTAATTTATCATCATGTATAATGTGAATGCTATGTGAATAGAAAAAATGTAAAAAATTTGTATGTAATAAAAGATATACATCGTTAAGGTCTTATTTTACTAATTATCCATGGAATGAAATCGTACACTTTATTAGAAACACTAGGTCCACTGGATAAACCACAAGGAAAAGCACTGAACGATATGATTCCAACAGCTGTCCATATTTTGTCACCATTTGGTAAATTTTTAAATGTCATTAGTGGTCCACCTGAATCACCGCGACACGCACTTCTATTTTCCTCACCGCCAGCACAAATCTGTTCAAAACCTAATTTTAGGTTCCATCTTGATCTGTAAATTCTATAACACGAATCTTTGTCAACGAGTGGTAACGAAACTTTAAGCTTAACATTTGAAGATGAACTCGTTAAAGTTCCACCCCAACCAGCTGCGTACAATCTTTTATCGATTACAGAAGATCTAGGTAAACAAATAGGTTTAACATAATCAGTCGAAATTATGTCTCTTGATAATCGCACTAATCCTATGTCATATTCCCTATTTCTGGAAACCTGTAGGTATAATTCATGACTGATGGTTTCTTCGATCTCAACTGTTATCGGATCATCTGAGCATGTAATTACGTCATCATCGCGTTTAACGCAATCCTTAGTTGAATTTAGATCGTGCTCGCCTAATCTCACGTTTATTAATTTCCCATAGTTTATGTTATTCAAGCAATGAGCTGCAGTTAGAACATAACGGTTTGTAATAAGAGTTCCTGTGCAGTGATGTATTGTTTCATTTCCTAAAAAAAATTATTAAAGAAAAATGTGAATTTATAAATCTTATAAACATGAAATATTAAATAAAAAGATATTTAATTAGGGATTTCATTATTTTCAATGCACGTGAAATTATTTTACAAATGTGAATCAATATATTTAATTTTTTTTGTTCCCATAAGAAATTCTTAGATAAAATTTTGATTTTTGAATAATATAAAATAATAATAATAATAATGCTCACCATTTTTATATTCCAATAAGACCAACCATGGAAATTCACCAGGAGTTGTATCTGCAGCTGTCAAATCGCGAGGTATCGAATCTCTTCCACATTCACATGGTATCAAAGGATTATTAAGTAGTCTGATGATGGGATCATTATTATCTAGATTTTCCAATGTGCAATTTTGAACTTTTGTTTGTGGGTTATTCAACAAAATAGAAGATGAAACGGTTGAATTGAATTCGGTAGGACAGCATACCCAAGGATCGTGACCTTCTAAACCGCATTGAGATCTTTTTAAATAGTCAATAGTTTCTTGACGAAGAGGTTTCTCTTGAAGCATTGTTACCAATGGCAAACATTGACGTATGTTTATACAGCTTCCACCAGTTCCATTTGGTGTTAAGCAATTTGATTCAAGTTTTAAATGCTCTACAAAAAAAAAGACACATTTTATTCGGTTTAAAAAAATAAACGGAAATTCCAATCATCTTTTAATATTTTATATAATAATTTTGAAAATGATATATATGCATATGATAAATCAATTATGAAAAATTTGAATTAAGGCGTAGTTTATATCAACGTAAAATATAATATTATTTTCGGGTAAGTAATCTTAATAAAATGGAACAATAGTAGCATAATTTGATATTACATTTAAATGATAAAACTAATCATTTACGGGTAGTAGCAAAAAAATTTATTCAGTAAATATTAAAATAAAGTGATTAATTTATCAAATGAAAATATATAAAATACTTTAAGTTTATTATCTAATAAACGTTATTAATTATATTAAATTACACTAATAAAAATGTTTAAATATCTTATTGCAAGCTAAAACGAAAATACGAGTGAAAATAGCAAATATTTAATTACTTACGTGCATCAACAATACTAATCGATAATATGTAACTGATAGCAACAATGAATAAAAATAAATACATCCTTTTTATTAAATCTTTGTTAAACGACTAAAAGCAAATAATAAATTCCGTGCTTACGAAGAAGTTCAAGCATCGACTGGTATCACAGATGATTGTGTGACCGAGACCACGGTCAACTACTGTCCCCCACTCTTTGCATTTATATTTCCGACTAAATTACTTGAGACTGTGTTTACGTATCATACGTTTTTTCGACTTCTAACAATATTTTCTATTTCAATTTCGACTAATCTCTTCTAAAAAAATGTATGCAACAAAACGGACGAAATTTTAATCATGATTATTAATAACAAATTTTTCTTCAAAAACGTAACTACAAATTGAATATTTTTCCTTTTTTTTTAAGTGAAAACTTCTTTAGAATCGGGATGATTTGAAACTGGAAGCTCCATGGCTAGATGAAACGGACCAGTTTCTGCGAGCTAAGAAAAGAGAAAAAGAGACAAACATATATACATCTATAGCATTTAGCCTACGAGAGAATGAGATAGAATATAATATACAATTTTTCTTAATCTTTGTTTCATCTCTGTGCAATGCTGCGTAGTTCTCACACTTGGTTATTAAGCATTATATATATGCTTAGAAAATTATGCTAATGCACCAATCTAAACCTTAAATTGTTGCGACAAATCATAGAATAAAAAACTTTATTTAAAATCAAAACACTTTCAAAATTCAAAACATTTTATTTACAAAAAGTAGTCAATCGGATTTCGGTGGAAAATGGGCCGATATAGAATTTAACATAGATTCAAAACAGTCTCTATTCTTTTTCACCTGATGCTGTCGCCATAACCCTAACGAAACCCTGACGCAACCCTGACAATTGCTGTGTGCAATCAACAAGGTTGTTGTGTGTGAACAAGATTGCTCTTTATTGGCGAATTAGCGGAATTTTTGCTGCGGTGACGTTAATACGTAAGTACCCCTAATTTATTATATAATATTATTATAATATTATTTGTACTTTTAATTTGAAATTATTTATTTAATTATTAATCTAATTATAAAAATACGCGCCAGTTCATATGCAACCCTCCAGACAAACTTTGAAATGTTGCTTGCGAACGAACTACTGGGACGGAATTTTTTGCCGTCAAAACTGTTTATACACTTATGTATGACGGGTTGCCTATCTTTTGGGCAGAAAAAATTCTATCCCGACAGATGGCGCTCGAAAACAACATTTTCAAAGTGTGTATGGAGGGTTGCATTCATACAGGCGCAACTTTTTTATAATAATTACAAAGAAAATAAATAATAAAAATCTTTAAAAAATTTTTGCAAATCACATATTTTTATTAATAATGATAAAAATTGAACTCTTATATTGTATTTAATTTATGCATATTTTCAGAATAATATTTAGTATTTTATATGAAACCAAAATAAAAAATCATGTATGCAATCGCACACAAAAACACACATGTAAAACCGGGAGCAATAACTACGAAGCAAAACATAAAGAGGAGACCGAAAATAGGAAAAACTATATAGCTATATTCTGTCTCTGTCTCTGTCTCATTCTCTCGCAGGCTCAATCCTATATGTTTGTTTCATTTTCTCTTCCTACTAAGTATTAAGACCGTTTCTTTCCCCCACTGTATCGTCCGTTTCCTTTCCCCACTACATCATCGCATTTCATTCTTTCAAATCACACCCATTCTAAAAAAGTTTTCACTTCAATAAATATTTATCACTATAATTAGACGAACAATTAATATACCAATATATGAGTAGTTGATTCAATTTTAGTAGAAAAATGTTAAAAAATTTTATCAAATAAACGATACTCTTTCCTAAGGTCTCATCTTACTAATTATCCAAGGAATGAAATCATATACTTTAGTATAAACGCTAGGCAAATTAGTATGACCGCAAGTAGTAGGACCAAAGGATACGATTCCTATAGCTTTCCATATTTTATCACCATTGGGTAAATCCTGAAAATCCATAAGTGGTCCACCACCATCACCAAAGCATGCATCTCTATCTTTTTCACCACCGGCACAGATTTGCTCAAAGATTAGTGTTATGTTGTACATAAATTTATAAATTCTATTGCAGGAATCTTTGTCAAAGAATGGTACCGAAACTTTAAGCTTAACATTTGAAAACAGACTAGTCAAAGTTGAACCCCAACCAGCTGCGTACAATCTTCTATCGATTACAGAAGATCTAGGCAAACAAATAGGCTTAACATAATAAGTCGAAACAATGTCTCTTGATAAACGTATTAATCCGATATCATAATAATTATTTGCTAATTTATGTGAGAATAGTTCATGTATAAATGATTCCTCAATCTCAACTCTGATTGAACCATCCGAACATATATCCACGTCATCATGTTTAACACAATTCTGTGCTGAACGCAAATCATGCACTCCTAATCTTACTCTTGATAATTTCCATACAGAACTTTCTATCAAACAAGTAGCTCCAGTAAGAACATAACGTTTACTAATAAGTGCTCCTATGCATGGGTATATGGTACTGTTACCTGAAAGTAATTATAACAGAAATATGTGGATTATTAAAAACTATACACAGAACCTTTAGACAATAATATCTTAAATACAGGATTTGTTTAGCATTTAAGTTAATAAATTACTCTTGTAAATGTTAATAGTTACATTAAATTTTATTGAATAAAATATTCTTAGTCATATTATTAAAAAATCTGGATTTATGGATGATAATAAACTAGAATAATAATACTCACCATTATCATACTCCAATAATACCAACCATGGAAATTCGCCAAGGGTAGTATTTGCCGATTTTAAATCACGAGGTGTCGAATCTCTCCCGCAATCACTTGGTAACAGTGGATTATCGAGCAACTTGATGATAGCGTCATTATTATTTACATTCTCTAATGTGCTAATTGAAGTTTCTGTAGTTGTTACTAACGGTTTATTCAAATTTGGATTAGGCGAATTAATGTTAGGAGGGCAGCATACGTGTGGAACTAGTCCATCGAATCCACAATGATATCCTGTTATATAGTCAATAGTTTCTTGACGAAGAGGTTTTTCATCTAGTTTTTTTAATAATGGTGTACATTGATATATACTAATACAATATCCACCAATTCCATCTGGTGTACTACAATTGGATGATTTTAAATGTTCTATGGAAGAAAAATGCATTTTATGAGGTTCAAAGAAATCATAATTTTCTAATATTTTTTTATACACAATATTATATTATATTATTATATATATTCATACATAAAGTCGTTTTCGGAAGATTCGAATACTTACGCTGCTTACATAATCATAACGTATGATATTTTTATCCGAGATACTATATTATCTGAATAATATAAAATATCATCGTAATAAAAACATTTATATTTTACGTAATAATATAATTTTTTATTAAATAATTTAAAAAATTAATTTACTTCACAATAAAATACTATGATTTTTTTAAATACTGTAGATTAATTCTTTTAATAACCTTTATAAATTATATTCTATTACATCGATTTAAGTGCTAACAAATATATTTTATATATAAAACAAGGGTAAGAATAAAAATTACAAAAATTGAATTACTCACGTGCATTAATAGTACTAAACGATGATACGTAAAACGTAGTAAAGACGGAAAAAAATAAATACATCTTTAATATCGGATCTCCATTAAACGATCAAAAACAAAAAATACATTTTGTGCCTACAAATGTATTCGATTGATCATGGATCTCACCATTAATTCTGAAGAACCGAACAATAACTGGAATCACAAATGGTAGTACGGCCACAGCCATAATCAACTTGTGTTCCCCACTTTTGCATTTTTATATATCAGACTTAACCCCTTGGTCTACAATGAAGAATTTGACTCATGATAAGAAACTATGGCCAATAGCAAGAAGCACGTGTGTGAGTTGTTTGTTTTAATTGTTTGTTATATGCAATTAATTTTTTTAATTATATGCAATTCGACCATTTTACTATAGTATTGTAGGATTTTGCACGTAGGACAAGGGTTTAATTCTCTGAGTCCATATTTATCTACGTATTATGCATCTGTACAACTACTGATAACATTTTCTGTTTTGATTTCATCTCAATTTAGGAAAAGAACCATCTCTTCATCGAACAAGACTTTTTTTTCATAACAAATATTAATTGTAATACACGCGTAAGATTGATTTTTAAATAATATTTATATATTTGCAATTCTTCATTCCTCGATCTTTATAAATTAAAACCATAACTATACGAATAACCATATGTTAAATAAATAATACAACATATAATACAACATAATGAATAAGCATACATTGAATGTCCTTATTGTACACAAGCTGAAATACCGATCTGTATCTTAAAATAATTTATTTTGGTATAACTTTTTATATAAAAACCAAGTATACGCTGTTTTTTCATGTCTAAAAATTAGTCATTTGTCATCCTTGATTGTCTTTGTTATAGAAATATTTGTTAGCATCAAAACAAGTTTAATACTTATTAAGATAAGAATAATATAAATTATATTTGTTCACAAAAAAGGTATATTTATCAATATATTTCTAATATTAAAAAATTTGAAATCTGCCATTCTATTGTATTAAAATTTTTAATTTAAAGTCAGCATTTGTTAGAAACGTTTAAACAAATGTATTTCAGTTTAAACGTTCCAAGATATTTGTAAAGTAGATTAAAGTGTACAGTATATTTTAAATTACTGATAATTAATCGAAGGAAATGATTATTGTTATCTAAAAGCACCGAGTATAAGACCGATGTATCTATCCTCTTCTGAATCCACTGTTAGACTAGGTCATTGCTCTCTGTTAAAGTTCTTTTGATAAATGTTGTTTACATGACTTTCCTAACGTTGCGCATGTATATAACGGGAATAATATTTCTAATAAATAGAATTTAACATTAGAACGTTCTAATTTTTGCATTTTTTGCATATTAATGTAATTATTTTATTCTTCTATCCTTTTGCGCATCGATGACTTCGAAGGTAAAATTTTCTCGTAATATAAGTAGAGAGCATTAGAATATTAAAATAATTGTCAATTATCAATGCAAATGTCTATTGTTATCTACAAGCACGGAATATAAGATCTACGTACCATCCTCATCGAAATTCACCGTTAGATTAGCAACTTGTCCTCTGTTAAAGTTCTTTTGTTAAATGTTGTTTATATGACTATCTGAAGAATGAATTCTATTTATTATGCATATATGTAATTATTTTAAATAACTGTCTTGTGATCACTTCGAGTAAAAGAAGAAATAAAATGACTTAATTAATAGAAAGAGACTCTCCGAATGGGAAAATCCTCTGAGGTCATCGCGTAACAAACTGAACCGTGAACTGATTATGACTAACATTTGTACTATTTTTCGAGATAGAAATGAAGCTGTCTAGCTCACTGATCTATTTATATTCGTTGAAAATTTCCAAACGACCTTCGTTGAAAAAATACATTCAATTCGTGAGATTAAAAACATTGCAGATTTAAATAAATGCAGAAATTCTCAAGTTCTAGCAAGGATTATATCATATATATCATTCCAAATTAACATATAATATTTCAAGCAATGATTAAATAAACATACAATACTGAGAATAAAGTAAATAATTTGAAGAATATCAATGATTTTCATAAGTGTAAAATAAGTTGTATTATTATTTTTCTTCTTTCTAACATTTTTATTGACATTCTAAATTGAACAATAATCTTAAATACATGAATTAATTATCTTTAATGCTTTTTAAATATGTATATACAATTTTCTCACAATTTATTATTTTTATATTAGGAACAATATGAATGAACAATGTTTAATTCTATAAAAAATAGTAAAAAAAAAAAATGAAGAAATAATTATTTCTTCAAAGACAGTATAACAATTATTTTATAATTACTTAAATTAACAAAAACAAATAATATAACAATCTGTACAAAGTGAATATTATTAAAATACACAAATTTTAAATAATTGTCTATAAATAAAAAAATATTTTCAAAGTCTTATATTATTAATTATCCATGGAATAAAATCGAAAACTTTTGTATAAATACCAGGCCAACCTGGTATACCACAAGGTACAGTACCATAAGACACAATTCCTTCTACTGTCCATATTCTATCACCATTTGATAAATCTTGAAAACCCATAAGTGGTCCACCGGCATCACCGCTACATAAAGATTTATCTGTTTCACCACCAGCACAAATTTGTTTGAAATTAAATGTGACATTAGGTTTTTTATAAATTCTAGCACAATCATCTTTGTCAACGAGTGGTAACGAAACTTTAAGTTTGACATCAGATGATGCATTGGTCAAAGTAGCACCCCAACCAGCTGTATACAATCTTCTATTTACTGTAGAAGATCTAGGCAAACAAATAGGCTTAATGTAATTAGTCGAAACTATGTCTCTTGATAATCGCAATAATCCGATATCATATTCATTATTATCGGATCTTCGTACGTATAATTCATGTGGTATTTGTTTCTCGATTTTAACTGTAATCGGATCATCGGAGCATGTAACTACATCATTATGTTTAACACAATCCTTTGATGAACTAATATCGTACTCGCCTAATCGTACGTTTGACAATATCCCAATTCGTTGATGTAATAAGCAATGAGCTGCTGTAAGCACGTAACGTTTCGTAATAAGAACTCCTAAACAAGCAAATGTTGTTTTGCTACCTGAACAAAATTATTAGAAAAATATATAAAATTTTAGAAATTTTTTTAATTTATATATATAATAATAATATATTTAATTAAAGATTTGTTGAAATCAATTTATTTTGCAAAATGCAAAATCTTTATATACAATTTTATTTGCATAATAAGCATTTAGATTCATTATTAAATGGATTTTCGAATAATATAAAATAATGCTCACCATCATCATATTCCAATAGAGCCAACCATGGAAACTCGTCAAGGGCGGTATCTCGTACTTCCAAATTTCGAGCTATCGAATCACGGCCGCATTCTCTTGATAGTAAAGGATTATCAAGTAAACTGATGATAGGGTCATTATTATTATTCATATTCTCCAATGTACTATTTTGAACTTTTGTAGATGGGAAGTTGACCGGAGTAAAAAATGGATTGTTCAAATTAGATTCAGTAGGACAGCATACATGAGGATCGTGACCTTCAAATCCACAATTTGATCGTTTCAAATATTCTATAGTTTCGGATCGAACAGGTTTCTCTTGGAGCATTACTGCCAATGACATACACTCACTTATACTGATACAACTTCCAACAGTTCCATTTGGTGTATTGCAATCGCGTGATTTTAAATTTTCTACGAATAAAAAATATCTTTTATAATATTTCAAGAAATCAAAATCTTCTCTAATCTTCTTTTCATATTTTTTTATAATAATATATTATATTCATATATAAATTCGAATTATAACGTTGTTTACATCATCGCAATGTACGATATTCTCTTCGAACGTATTATATAATTTAAATAAAATAAAATATTACTATACTTAGTTGTTGCTTTTTTTTTCCAACGTTATGAATTAAATTTAAATTACAAGAATTCAAGTGTTAACGAATCATTTCATAATCTCAACGAAGATACGAATAAAAATTGCAAATATTTAATTACTTACGTGCATCGACAATACTAAACGAAGATACATAAAAGATAACAACAATGGAAAAAAATAAATACATCCTTAATATCGAATTTTTGTCAAACGATTAAAAACAAATAACGAATTACATGTCTACGAAGAAGTCTGAGCATCGACTGGCATCAGAAATGATAGTGAAATCGTATCCATGGTCAACTACTGTCCCCCACTACTGACATTGATATTTACGACTAAATTACCTGAGTCTGTGTGTGTGTGTATGTGTTTTGCGTATTATATGGTTTCTCAACTTCTTTAACTATATTTTTTTTATTTTGATTTCGACTCATCTATTCGAACAATCTATGCAACGAAGCGAACAAGATTTTCCCCATGATTATTATTAAGTTTTCCTCGTTACAAGATCTTAAAACTGTGTGTTGTTATTACATCTTTTTTTTTATTACGCATATGTCTAATTATTAAAATTTTACGAGTGATTATTGTTTCTTGTCATACATCAAATGACGTCGGAATGGACTACAGATTTCGTAACAGTGGGAAAATCCGAGAATCAACTGGCATTAATAATGACGAAGAAACCGAATACATTTTTAATTATCATCATCAATGATTTTACTTTACTATCAATATTTTGTATGACTTAAAATTGAACTATAAAATATGGAAATGTACCGTTAACAACGTCGGTTTACAATGAATGCTTACTATTGTTCATTTATAAGTTCGTATATATAGGAGATAATAAATAAATAAAAATATCATATTATACTTACGAAAAAAATAAAAATAAAAAAGGAACGAATTTTTCTTCTTTTGAAATCAATAGAAACAATATGAATTATTCCTTAAATTATAAAAGAAGGATTAATATAATAATAATAATAATAATATAATAATAAAATATATATATAATAAGATTACAGTAAATGCTACAGTTTTAAGCATAAGTTCTTATATAATTAATTTGTCACCACTCCGTGCGGAAAGTGTCAACTTTCCGCCCGCTGTGCAAAACGAAGTTGCCGCTTTCCGCCTACGTCGAACAGAAAAAAAGTATACACACCATGGGCAATAAATAAGAAAACCTCAGAGCACATGTTTATTGACCTCGGCTTCGCCTCGGACATTACATGTGCTCTGAAACATTTCTTACTTTACCGCCCTAGGTATGTAATATACTAATAGTTGCCTCTGTTGATCTATTATATTCTGGCAGTTATTTTTTCTTCTATAATTTTCTTCAAATATTTATTAAATAATTTCTTGTAAAAAAATAACTTCTCATACTTAACATTAGTTATTTCGAATTATTCATCAATTTAACTTAAGTACGTCATTTATCAAGGAGGAAAAAGGTAAGACGAAAAAAAAAATTATAAATGATACGAAGTCACAACATGGCAAAACAAATGTTGACCATGGTTATCTTATGGTTTTAAGTTACCGACTATCCATGGAACATAATCATAAACTTTGGTATAAACGCCAGGCCAACCTTGCAAACCGCAAGGTGTTGGACCAAAGGATACGACTCCTACAGTTGTCCATAATTCAGCACCACCAAGTGTAGGTATACGGGTTACGAGTGGTCCACCAGAATCTCCTCTGCACGAATCTTTACCTTTAGTACCACCTGCACAGATTTGTCCATAACCAAGTTTAATATTAACTTGATTATATGTCCTAGCGCAATTATCCTTTTCGGCCAATGGCAACGATAATTTAAGTTTAATGTTTGACGATGAATTGAACTCGGTTGTACCCCAACCAGCTACGAACAATTGACCGTCCAACGATTCCGATCGTGGCAAACAAATAGGCTTAATATAATTAGTCGAATTAATGTCTCTTGACAATCTCAACATTGCAATGTCATATTTCTGATCTCTCGATCTTGGATTGTATTGTTCATGTACAATTTGTTCTTCAATTCCAACCGTAATCGGGTCATCGGAGCATATAACTACGTCGTTGGATGTAATGCAATCTTGTTCAGAACTAGTATCGTATTCGCCTAATCGTACGTTTCTTAACGACCACGTTGAAGGTAAATCTTTTCCCTTTAAACAATGTGCTGCAGTTAGCACGTAACGTTTACTAATGAGAACTCCTCCGCACGCAGTGGTGTGTCCTCTTGCTAAAAAAAAAAAATAATTATTATTATAAAGAAAGATCAACATCTTTCTTCTCCTCAAAATTTTTATCTGAATACATGCTTTATTTTTAAAATAATATTTGATAATAAATTGAATTAATTAAATAATTACTTACGATGTTGATATTCCAACAAAGCCATCCATGGAAATTCTTCAAGGGCAGTAGGCGTTCCTCCAATAATTCGAAATATCAAATCTTTACCGCATTCGCTTGGTAACAAAGGATTATTGAGTAAATTGTCGATTAATTCTGCCTTGTTTCCAGTTTCCAATGGGTTATCTGTAGATGGTATGTTATCTCGAGAAGATGGTAAATCAATTTGATTTGATCCGGCGGGACAACATACTCGTGGATTTTGGCCTTCAAAACCGCATTGAGATTGTCTTAAATAATTCTCACTTTCTGGGAGAAGAGGCCTGTTTTGCAACAATTTTATTAACGGTATACACTGACGTATGTTAATACAACTTCCAGCAACTCCATTTGGTGTAGTACAATCGAATGATTCTACGACAAAATATAAAATAAAACACATTTGAGATAACTTTCCCAAAAAAAAATCTAGAATTCCCCAATGTACTTTTTGTATTCTTTATAATAATCTTAATGATGATAATGTGCATACGTAGAATCAGTTATTAAAGATTCGAAATATGACCTAACTGACATCATCGTAATTTATAATATATCGTTCTGACAAGTAATATAAATAAAATCAAATAATATTCACATAAATCCGACTACACGTAATATATCGAACAAGATTGAAATAGATAATATTGTATATAACGTTTTAATTACTACGGAATTTTTCCACAAAATTATTTTCATCGTATCCGGCTTTGTATTCGCAACTATTAGTTAAGGAAAAAATAAGAAATCATGATAAATTATTTAAATCTGTCAAACATATTAGAATTTAATGTGTACAAATACACATATGTAATCATTAAAATAAGATTGTATATGTTATTGGAAATTGTTAGCATTGATGACTTCATAAACGGAATGCTGATTTCGCCATCTTTTCAGATTAATATTTTTATTTTGCATTCTTAAACGTTATAATAATAATAATAATAATAATAATAATAATAATTTTGATTTTATTTAACGCATTAAAAAATATAAAAATTTTCTTTTTAATCGACAAATAACGCGCATACTTGTTTGTAATTATTTTATTTTAACGTCTAATGTGAATATATCAATACAAATATTTGTTATAACGATTCTTTTGATAAACCAAACAAAAGAAATGAATAAAAATAGAAAATATTCAATTACTTACGTGCATCTCCGATATTATACGTTGATAAGTAAAGTATAGTAATCACAGTGACAAATAAATACATCCTTAATATCGGATCTTTATTAAACAATTAAAAGCAAACAATGTATTCCGTGTCTTTACGAATAACTTGGATTAATTGTGGATCTCGTCGTTAAGCTTGCCGTCCCGGGCATCAACTGACATCGCAAATGATAGTGTGACCGAAGTCATGGTCAACTACTGTCCCTCCCCACTATTGCATTTATATTTCCAACTAAATTGCCTGAGGCTATATTTACGTATCATACGTTTTCTCAATTTCTGACAATATTTCCTACTTCGAATTTGGTTAATATCCTCTAAAATTGCAGGCAACTAAACGAACAAGAATTCTTTCATAATTAATATTAATAAAGTTTTTCTCATTACACGAACTGAAAACTACATTTTTATTTTTGTTTTTAGAATTTAATAAATAATTATATTATGATACATATATATAAATTTATGCTATAATCATTTTTGTTATTACATATATATATTTAATTATTTAAGATACTATCTTTTATAATTTCATAAATTGTTGCTACGTCATGTGTAAATATATATATATGTTTGTGTGTGTGTGTGTGTGTACTCGTTCTAGATTAGAATATTTGTAATTTCCCGCTATATATTTTTCTTTGTAATTTAAAAAAAAAATTTCAATGACTGGGCATGGACTTTTTACCGAATGAATTAATTATGCAAATTTTCTGGATATTTGAATAGCAAACTCATAATAAATACAACTTTCCTTATGAATTTTTCTTTTATTCCGTTTTATTATGTCATAGTTAAAAAGAAATGTATTAATGTATATCATTATATGGACTTTTTATAAATTAATATTGTTAAGTATCCAGTTAATGTAACGTGATACTCTAGTGTAAACACCTGGACTTGTTGTATTACCACATTCTTTTACCCCAAATGAAACTATTCCAATGAGATAATATTTTGGTAATTCGTCAACAGTTTCAACTTTCATCAAAGGTCCACCGCTATCCCCGTTGCAGGAATCTTCACCAATAATACCCCCAACGCATATTTGTTGATCACTTATTTTAGCACGGTTTTTATAACTTTCTATACATTTCTCAGTATCTTGGATCGGCATCATAACCGTTTGAAGCAATTTACTGCTTCTCAATGTCTCTGTCAATAAAGTTTTCGAATTAGAAGAAAGAAAACCAGAAAAAAGAACAAAATATCTTTACCAATATCGTTTATTCCCCAACCAGCAACTATCGCCATTTCACCGATATAATTTTTCTCAAGCAAATTACCGTGTGGCATGCAAATCGGTATTACAAACTCTATACGAATATAATAACGTTAGATAATATAAAATTAAATTTGATATAAATAGTGAAATCATTTAATCAAATGTCATTTTACTTACCATTGTAAACAGCAGGTTTATCTAAACGTATGATTGCTATGTCATTTCTAAATCTCGGACGATCATAATCTTCATGAACATTGATAAATGCTATTTGAAAATCTTGAACTGGTTCAGCACAAAATTCTTCTTCGCAATCTGGATCCGTCAATGTATTGTGTTCCCCTAATCGAATGCTAACAATAGTCAGCCTTTTTACATCATTGAAGTAAATAAAATTAATGATACATGAAATCATAAAAGAAAAATGTATAAGTTATAAGATTTGTAAAATAATTAAAATGATAATTAAATAATTGTATAATCAAATAATTTACCAATTCGGTAAATTTGTCACGCAATGCGCTGCTGTTAAGACGTGATATTTGTTAATCAAGGAACCACCGCATTTATAAACTAATTGTTTAATATTAACCAGATTAGATTTAGATATAGAATATCCTATTCTCGCAATCCACGGATATGCACCCATACTTGCGTTTTTACCACCTATTATACGATCTGCATTGGAATTGCCACATTTGTCATGATCTAGGAGTGACCAATTCAAATGATTCATCACATCAACTGTTAATCAGAATTATAATTATTGAATAGTTTCAAATATTTTATTTCTTTATTACTATTATTATTAATAACAATTTGCATACCATCCGATGAATCAATCAAATGAATGTGAAGACTAAACGAGAGTAAAATTAGAAGTAACATTGTCTAAAACAATTTAAAAAATACATAAATTGTTTATTAATATTTTCTACGAAATCTTTCTATTGAAATGCATTTTAATCATTCTTACCTTAATACGATTTTTTTGTAAAGTTGATAGAGCTTCGATACGCAAAAAGAATTCTTTGAAAATGTGATACTTCGATTCTAAATGCAAATGGTCTTTTGAACAAAAACTTTAGTATGAAATGCTATTTGACTTCTGTTTCACTTGCATCTTATCGATGTAATAAATAAATGTTACTATTAAGTGTCAATTATATTACCTATAAATTACTATTATACGTTTTTTAATTTTGTATTTACAAATTTAACAACTTTTGTTTCCTTTTGCTATTCCATAAAATCGAATATTATACTTTGCAATATAAATGTACTATATATTTTCATAACATATCAATTATTATATCTTAATATCAGATATTAATCAAACAAGCGAAGATCATTAAATATTTCTTCTTGTCAAACGTCAATAAAATAAACGTATTTGAAAATGGAAAAAGGTTTTCTCAAATAAATTACAAAAATGATCTCGAAGAATGAAATTTCAATTTATTCGTTTTTGTTCGTCGGGAAGGAAATTCTAAATAATATAAATATTATTATATAAAACAAGAATTTATTAAACACAATGGTAAATATTTGAATTATATAAGTATATGTATATGCATATTGTATCTATGTAAAATAATTAATTACAATTCTTAGACGTCTCATAAAAGAATTTGTTGTAACAGCCCTTACGCTCATAAATGCCAAAAATTCTTTTCAGAAAGTGAGTAACATACATTTTATTATTAATACAATAAATCTCCTATTGTTTAATTAGTTTATTACATTATGTTCTAATGTAAATATTTAGATGAAACATCGTCAAAAATTCAAGAAGTATGCGGAAGAAATGATAATTTTATTCTCATTAGTACCAAATATATATTGGACCTATATCAGTGTACCCGTAAGAACATTCTTGCGGATGACTTTTTGAAATCAGTAGTAACATCAGTAACATTATTTGCGATTGGTATACAACTTACTAGAGAATTCTATATATCAAAACTTCCACTTATTTTTCATTCTAATTATTATTTTAATGATATGACTAATACATAGATTTATAATAATTTTATATTGTGTTTATATACAAGTATATATTTGTGTATTCATTGGTATTATAAAAACAATATTTTTGTCAAATTATAAACAATGTCCTAAATGTCATTTTATCAAGAAAAATAATTTTAAAGAAAAAATCAATATTGATTAATTATTGAAAAAGTATGAGCATACAAATAGGCACCAATTTAAGTACCATCCAAAAAATAATGTTTAATCTTTCCTGTTCCATAAAACGACTCTTAGGACATCATGTATATCATGTATTATAAGTTGAACATTAAACTAATAAGCTTATCACAAATTTGTAATACATAATATAGTAAATTACATGACTAGTAAATGAATACAATACAACTAATAAGTTTATCACAAATTTGTAATACATAATATAGTAAATTATGTGTGTGTGTGTGTGTAACTAATAAATGAATATAATGCAGTAATATAATAAAAAAATTGAAAAATATGAAGTTAACTTTATATAAAACAAATAAAAACAAAAAATACAATATCTATTTTACTAATCAAGTAAAAATGAATAGAATTTATATTACACTACTATAAAGTAGAAATCTATTCAATTAGATTATTTATTATTATATCAAAACTGCATTGTTAGTTTTACTCTTATTATCTACGTTTACATTTTCAGTATCTTCAATTTTATATTTACAATTTTCTACTGAAATATCATCATGTCCATTTACGTTTCCAGTATCTTTAATTTTATCTTTAGAATTTTCTACTGAATTATCAATCTGTGCATTAACAGTTTCAGAAGCAATTGTATCGTAAACTTTCGTTTGTTTTAATTTGTCATTGTCATTATCGGTTTCTTCGATAGAAAATCTATTACTAGATATTTGTTGATCAGATGTAGATGTCGATGGTGTACAATCTTCTATATCACTATTATCATCTGTAGTAATATCGAGCTCATCTGAATCAATATCTAAATAAAAGATGTTTCTCTTCTTGTTACTCTTAACTTCTTATTATATCAAAACTGCATTGGTAGTTTTACTCTTATTATCTACGTTTACATTTTCAGTATTTTCAATTCTACCTTTAGAATTTTCTACTGAAATATCAGTATGTGAATTTACGTTTTCAGTATCTTCCATTTTATCTTCAGAATTTTCTACTGAAATATCAGTATGTCCATTTACGTTTTCAGTATCTTTAATTTTATCTTTAGAATTTTCTACTGAATTATCAATCTGTGCATTAACAGTTTCAGAAGCAATTGAATCTGAAACTTTCGTTTGTTTTAATTTGTCATTGTCATTATCGGTCTCTTCGATAGAAAGTCTATTACTAGATATTTGTTGATCAGATGTAGATGTCGATGGTGTACAATCTTCCACATCACTATCATCATCTGTAGTAGTATCAAGTTCATCTGAATCAATATCTAAATAAAAGATGTTTTTCTTCTTATTACTCTTAACTTCTTCTTCTTCGCGCTTCCTTTTCATAGTTGAAGAATCAGCAGCAACGCATTTGAATCCTTCTTCTACTGCCTCCTCAATCATTTCAGACACGGTTGATCTTCTCTTTTCATAATTTTGATCTTTGAACTCATATTTCGGTTCCGCACAAAGTCTTTCCAACTTCTTTTTTCTACGCTCAGCTGCTTCCTTTTTATGTTCAGCTTGCTTTTCGATCCAAGATTTGAGCCTTTTCTCTTCGTTAATATCTCTCAATCTACGTCCACTCAAATCTCTGCAAGCTTCACGATTTGTAGTTTTTTCTATTTGTGCACCAATGGCTCGTAACATGGAGCCAAAGCCACCTTTTCCTCCAAATAATTTGGGAACAATAGTTGCACGGCCATCCAAAAGTTTATCATTTTTCCCAATAGTTCGGCCATTTTGAATTACATAAAAATTCTCTTTTGATGCACCCTGTAACAATAAAAAATATCACATTTATTAAAAGTTGTTATAATTTACTTACAATTTAGATATAAAAGAGTGGAAAATAAATAAATACGCAAAAAGTTTTAAGGTTAGAGTTTGGATGTTATACTTACAGTTATAACTTCAAAACGTTCCCAGATCTCGTTGACTGAAAGCAATACATTGCTAACAAATATTTGCTTAATGGATCTTCCAGTACAAATTTCTACACTTATCATCTTGATTTCTTAATTATTTGTGAAGTTTTACAATAAAAAGCAACACAACAATATTATTTCAATAGACAATATGAAATTAGGTCTTCTCGAGAGAACTAACAACGAAAAGGCCTCAATTTACTCTCACGAGATCTAAAGACAGATGTGGTTTTCCAATTACAGTACTAAAGCGCTTTATGCGGCATAATGCTCAACGTTGAATGCACGCAGTGATCCCTGAGACTTTAGTTCGTCTGATCGACACAAGGGCGTAAAATTATCGTACACATCGGAAAATTATCGTACGCACAGGAAAAATTTTGAATTTGTTGAATTTTTCTAATTAGATTTTCAAATTCACCTTCAAATTATCGTACGAATGGGATCACTGAATGCACGGTGGTTCTAAAGAAAGTTCAGTCTAATATTATTTTACTCTAGAGAAACCCTCTACACAAGTAACTTCTGAAGCGAGATCTATACTATTTTTCTGGTACTATGTATGCAATTAACGCGGATTGGACAAAAAATTAATAATTTTCCCTCCAAATTTATAGCGGCAAATGCCTGTTGCAATTTATTTCTAACCATAAGAGATATTAAATAACAAATAATATGGAAGGTTTTGATAATCCAGGTATATTTTTTTCTGATAATTTTTCTGTTAACGAGGCATCCGAGGTTCAAGGTAATTTACAAGCATCTAAAAAGAAATTCAAAGAATTTATTAGACAATTTCACGAAGGCAATTTTAATTACAAATACCGGTAAATAATTTATACTATTATTTTTATAAATAATTATCTTAATTATATATATTAATAATTTATTAAATGTCACATCAATGTATATATTATTATTACAATTTATTCATTTTTATGTTAGAGATACTCTTAAAAGAAATTACAATCTTGGTCAATACTACCTTGAAATCAATTTAGAAGATTTGGCAGCTTTTGATGAATCGCTTGCTGAAAAAATTCAGAAACTTCCAACGGAATATCTTTCAATCTTAGAAGAAGCTGCACAAGATGTTGCCGATGAGGTTACAGCTCCTCGTCCTCAGGGCGAAGAAAAAGTGGAAGATATACAAATACTTTTATCATCAGATGCGCATCCAAGTTCTTTAAGAGGCATGAAGGTAATGAATTATTTTTAAAATAATGACTAATATTTTGTTATTATTTCTAACATGAAATAATAAATATATATTAAAAATATTTGATATCCTTATAGCCAGACATCGTATCGAAACTTATTAAAATTCCTGGCATTATTATTTCTGCTTCTGGTATCAGATCTAAAGCAACCAAAATTGCAATACAATGTCGTTCATGTAGAGTCGTGCAAACTAACATTTCCATTAAGCCAGGATTAGAGGGCTACGCTTTACCAAGAAAATGTAATACGTATGTATTCTAAGAAAACAATATTATCTCTTAAATTTTGCATTCTAATAAAAACTTATCTTAAATAACGTAAATATTATATTTTAGAGAACAAGCTGGTAGACCAAAATGCCCATTGGATCCATTTTTTATAATGCCAGATAAATGTAAATGCGTTGACTTTCAAGTTTTAAAATTACAAGAATTACCAGAACACATTCCACAGGGTGAAATGCCAAGACATTTGCAATTATATTGCGATCGTTATTTATGTGATAGAGTTGTACCTGGAAATAGAGTTCTTATTCTTGGTATATATTCCATTAAAAAAGTAGCTAAAACAGGCGATAAAGGAAACAGGAAAGATAAAGCTTTGGTTGGTGTACGAGCACCTTATATACGAGTTGTGGGTATTTTTGTTGATGGAGAAAACACAGGAAGTGGTAAAATCTGTTATTATTATTATTATCAAAAAATCTTAATCTACGTTATAATTTACATTTTTTTTTTACTTTTAAACTCTTTTCTCACTAAATAATTATACGTGGTTTTTCAGGTTTACAATCATGCATTACATCGGATGATGAAGATTTGTTCAGACGATTAGCAGCCGATCCAAATTTATACGAAAGAATAGCAAAAAGTATTGCGCCAAGTATCTTTGGTGCAATGGATATTAAGAAAGCAATCGCGTGTTTATTATTTGGTGGTTCTAGAAAAAGAATGCCTGATGGTTTATGTCGTAGAGGAGATATCAATGTGTTAATGCTTGGTGATCCAGGTACTGCTAAATCACAATTATTAAAATTTGCAGAAACAGTTGCACCGATCGGTGTGTATACATCTGGTAAAGGAAGCTCTGCTGCTGGTCTTACTGCTTCTGTAACGCGAGATTCTATTACAGTAAGAATCAATAATTTAAGTACTTTTATTTGTTTGTTTCCATTTGCTTTAATAGTTATTTTGATCATTTGCAGAGAAATTTTGTGATGGAAGGTGGTGCAATGGTATTGGCAGATGGTGGTGTTGTATGCATAGACGAATTTGACAAAATGAAAGAGGATGATCGTGTTGCTATACATGAAGCAATGGAACAACAAACTATATCAATTGCAAAAGCAGGCATAACAACAACTTTAAATACAAGATGTTCCGTACTAGCAGCTGCTAATTCTATTTTTGGTCGATGGGATGATATCAAAGGCGAAGAAAATATAGATTTTATGCCAACTATTCTTTCTCGTTTTGATATGATATTCATTGTTAAAGATGAACACGAAGAAAATAGAGATATTACATTGGCAAAACACGTTATGAATATACATAGTAATGCTGGTCAATTGACTGAAGAATTAATCGAAGGAGAACTTCCGTTAAATGTACTCAAAAGATACATAAATTATTGCAGATTGTAAGATTAGGTTTTTACTGTATTTTTGTTTGTTAGTATAATATAAATTTACATGTAAATATAATTATGTATTATTTTCCTTAGGAAATGTGGTCCAAGACTAAATAAAGAAGCAGGTGAAAAACTGAAAAATCATTATGTGAGAATGCGTGCTAGTACAGGAGAACATGAAAAAGGAAGTGAAAAGCGATTATCTATACCAATAACCGTTCGTCAATTAGAAGCCATTATAAGAATTTCTGAAGCTTTAGCAAAAATGCAACTTCAACCTTTTGCTACTGAAATTCATGTTAACGAAGCACTTAGACTATTTCAAGTTTCTACATTAGATGCAGCTATGTCTGGTTCATTAGCTGGTAAGATATATAAATATATAACAAATATTAATAAATTATTGATTGAAAAATCATTAAATTAATTTTATAATACGTATGTTTGTAATATCAATAAATTATGTTTTACAGGCGCAGAAGGATTTACTTCAGAAGAAGATCATGAGATATTGTCTCGCCTTGAAAAACAATTAAAAAATCGATTTCCAATAGGAAATCAAGTTTCTGAACAAAACATCGTTAATGACTTTCTTAAACAAAAATATCCAGAACGTGCCATTTACAAAGTTATACACACAATGATACGTCGTGGTGAACTTCAGCATCGAATGCAACGAAAAATGTTGTACAGGTTATATTAAAATATAAGAAAAAAACTTTTCTTCTCTTCATTAGATAATTAATTTTGTGCATATAAGTTTTAGTACTCGATCATACAACTTAACTTCTCTTTTTTTACTTTTGATATATAATTCTGTATTCTTAAATTATTTAGCAAAACAAATCCTTTGCTCATTGTGACAACTCATTTTTAAATGGATAATGTGGGTGCTTTTCAACCCTAAAAAAAGGAAAATATATATATATATGTATACAAAGAAAATATATTATGCATAAATTATTTTAAATAAGAAAATATTAAAAGATTACTAATAGTAATTTTTATTACTTACCCTTTGAAAAACAAGAAGTTAAATATTCGGCCGTCTGTACCTTTGTCTAAATTATTTAAAATATTTATATCGTCATCTGTTATAACGAAGTCAAAAATATCAATATTGGATTTAATTCTATCCGGCGATGAACTCTTTGGAATAACAACAATTCCTTGTTGTACCAAATGTCGTAATAACACTTGTGCTGGTGTTTTTTTATATTTATTAGCCATTTCAAGTACAGCAGGATGTCCAAGAAGATCAGGGAATTTATCCGGACTATAATTATATTTTGTTTGAAAATGGAATTTAGCTCCAGGCGATGCTAATGGACTGTAAGCTGTTACAATAATATTGTGCTTTTGACATAATTCTCTTAGCGATTTCTGTTGCAAATATGCATGCAATTCAACCTGTTATAAAAAAAATATATATATATTAATTGATTTTTCTGACCATAATTTTATTGTAAGTATGACATTAATGAACTTTATACCTGTAAGTTGCTCGGTTTTATTTTTGCATTTTTATATACTTCTAATATTTGTGCTTCGTTAAAATTACTTATGCCTATAGATTTGGCAAGACCTTTTGTTACTTGTTGTTCCATTTCCTAAAAATGTTCAATGATTATAATATTATTATTCTAAGCAGATGAAGAAACATTTATATCTATAATATAAATTACACAAATTATTATATACCTTCCATACGGAAACTGGATCTGTATCTAAATCAAGTATATAACTACCATCTTCTCGAGCTGCAGGAACATAGGAATTTTTATCTAATGCAAAGGCAAATGGCATGTGAATCAAATACATATCCAAATAATCCAATCCAAGACGTTCCAATGATAATTTAAGAAATTTTTCTACGTCTGATGGTCTATTACCAAAATGGGGCAACTATAACAAAATAAACAATACCTAATATTTGTTCAAACAATAATATAATACAATTATTAAATAATATAAAATTCTTTTCACATACAATCGTATTACCTTTGATGTAACAAAGAGTTCTTCCCGTTTGCCACCTTTGTTAAGCCAATTTTTTATACTTCTTCCAATTGCTTCTTCATTATTATAATTAAATGCAGTATCGATATGTCTGTAACCACATTCTAAAGCGGTTCCAACAGCAGCTTCAATTTCTTCAGGTTTAGCCTTATGAAAGTAATAAAAGATAACTTGATTAAATATTATTTAACTTGATAAAATAATATTCATTCTATTAATATTAATTGCAAATCTTTATATAAATATACATTAAGAAAATTGTATAAAATACAACTGTTTAATCACCTGCCATGTTCCTAAACCTACTGTAGGCATATTATGACCAGATGATAATTTTAAAGACTGCATATTTGGTCTTGTACAACTGATATCTGGAAATAACGTTTAGTTATGTCATACAATTCATAGGAATATGTATGTTAAACTTGTATGTTTTTTTTAATATAATCTAGTGGTTTTTTTAAATAAATAATTTTAATACTAATAATAGGCAAACAAGTGTAATTATTTTTCTAAGTAGAAGCGATATTTCGGTAAAGAGACTGTTGCTAAAGTTAGATCTGTCCCTCTAGTCTCACATATAGAAGATTGCAAGCAGCATGTGCAGAGCATCATGTATATAGTTCGCAATATATAAGTATCGATTTGCAGCTTGTCTTGCGCATGAAACTATTGAAATCGTTCTCTGGCAAATGCATTATTATTCTTCTTAATAGTAAACTTATTTTCTTTTGTGAGGATAATTATAAGAAAACTATTCAATTACCGTACGATAAATTAACGATTGTATAAACTCTTCTAAGATCGTTGTTAAACGTTTTAACTAATTGTATTTTATGTAACGTTTTCAAAGGACGTATATAAGTAAATTTATTTACGAAGAAAGTTAACGGATAAAAAATTGAATGTTGTTAGTTCATTGTTTAGAAAGAAACAAATGATAAGCAATTTATTAAATTACTGACAAAATTATTAAAAAGTAAGATGTCTATCAACCTTTTATCAATTCTTCAATAATAAATTACAATAAAAAGAGAAAATGCAGAAAATTATTAATATTTGTTATATATTATTTTTAAATTAAAGAATTTATTTTCTTTTGCTATAAATATTTTCAATTTGAATGTAATACGTAACGGGAGTTTCTCGCGCGATAATGTAGATGGCAGTGATGGCGCTATGTAATTCATTCGATAAGCGACAACTTCGGTTCAATTTTCATAGTTACATTGAAAAGATTATTTTTACTTTCTTAATTTATTTTAACAGATTATAATTATTTAGTATAATTGTTAATAAATTGGAATTATACATTGAATAAAAATATTTATTTCTTAATATATTTTTTAAGAAGTGAGAAATACAAAAAATATTTTTGTAATCTTGCAACTACGTTCATTTCGAACAATTTCTCAAACTGTTTATCTCTACCGACTCGTACAAAATAGTAGTGATAAAATGTAAAAATAGAAAAATATATATTTATATATTTATGTGTTAAAAGTTAATAATATATTTTAGTGCGTAATAATTAAAAAATAACCTCAACGTTAAATATGCTGATTTATGATGTTTTACATAAAGAAAAAGTGTATGAAATCGTTATCAACGATCTTAGAAACATTGGGGTTAAGTATCGTTTTAAAAAGAATGCCATTAAGCCGGATAAATTTGAAAGAAGTAAAAATATTTCTAAGAAAGTTTTTCGTACACCTTTGTCTTATCAACCATTAGACGTTGTTAATTTATCATCCGGTGGCATTGTTCATGTGCCTGTATTTGTTAGTCAAGCATCTGCATTTCTTGAAAAACATGTTACTCAAGAAGGTTTATTCAGAAAAGCTGGATCTCACATAAGACAAAAAGAATTAATGGCATTATTGGATAAAGGTTCTTCATTAGGAGAGAAAAATCATGCCATCGATGTAGCCAATTGTTTAAAAACATTCTTCAGAGACTTACCGGAACCACTTATACCATATACGTATCATGATTTATTTTTACACTGTGCAATGTTAAAAAACCACAAAGTTCAAGCATTGTTATTGGCTTGCGTATTGTTACCACCTTATCATTTAAATACTTTAGCTTTCATAATGGAATTTTTTAAGAAAGTATCTCTCTATGAGAAACAGAACAAAATGAACATTGATAATTTAGCCAAAGTTATCGGTCCTAATATCATGCCTTTGAGAGAAGCTACTATGGTAGCTGTTCAAAGTAGACTCGAATTGCATTTAATTATTGTCAAGGTAATATTAAATTTCTTAAAATTTTCATTATATCAAAAAATAAATGAATGTTATGAGACATTGATTTGGTTTTTAGATTTTGATAGAAAATGCTGAAAATATAGGCGTTTTACCGGACCACATAACCAATCTTATTTTATCTGAAGTTATTGGTAGCATTGATAATGACTTGGATTTATCCGATTCTCAACTACATGGAAAATTGAAGAAAAAGAAATATCGCAGTGGAAGTCTTACGCGTAAGCCACATCTAAGTGCCTCTAACCTGAATCTAAGTATGTCTATATGAACCTAACATATCTATTCGCATATTCTACGTAGAAGAATCATTGTTTATTTATCTTTTCAATTAACAATACTAACCCTCCTCTTATGTTGCAACTAAAATTCTTTACTTATTTGATCTTGTAAATGTGTGTATTGAAATACTAATATATATTTTTCTTTGAATCCTTACTAACACAATTATGAATTGAATTGTACATAGTAGAAAAACAAATATTGTTTTCATTTATATTGTGTAATATCATTTCTTATTACATATTTTATAGGAATGCTCCACGGTTTAAAGAAGATCGTTGGGAAAAATAATTCACCTGTGAATGCAGAAGTAAACGAGAATCAAGATTCTGTTACAAATTCAAATACGACCTGTACATCATCTACTAAATCTACGAAAAAACGAAAAGTTATTGAATGGCTAGACCCTCAAAGTACTAAGAAAAAGTATGTATGAAAAATAATAATATATAAACAATTTTTGGATGGTAAATAACAAGTTAATACATTGTATGATGTTATATTTTAGGAGAGTTAGCGATAAAATGGAAAAATCTAAAAAAACTGGTTTAAATATAGATCGGTTTGTATCAAAAAATAAACAAGTAAGTATATATATTTAATAAACTATGTCTACAGTTTTTTTATATATCATCATGTTTTAATTAAATTATTTTATTTAATTTGTTTAAGAAGGTAAATTCAACGTCAAATATACTAACATACAATCCATATACTGATAGACGATGGAGTTTAGCGCAAGATTCTTCTGTGTCGTATGAAAAACGTAGAACAAATAGCGATGGTTCGTTGCATTTAAGAAAATCAGTGTTAAAAGAAACAGAAACTTCGAATTCTAAACATGATAGCAATTGTAGTGATATATTTGTTGACGCTGATATCAATTTATCAGATTATAATAACGAACAAGTATTGTTAAATAAGGAAGCCGATAATAATGGTGATATTAGTCACTGGCAGAAATTTAATAAAAATACAGATAAATTGAAATATACGAAGAAAAATTCAGGGGCATCTATAGAAACTTTGCCAAAAAATGATTGTGAAGAATATGTAAGAATACCAAAGAGCGAATACGAGGAAATAAAAAATCGAGTTTCTGCCATTGAATCTCGTATCTCGCAAGAATTTGGATATATCGATGATGTAAGGAATGAAAGTTTGGTAGAACATTCTGTAAATAAAGTACAAACGGAGTATGAAAAAACTTTAGAGGAAGCAGGTATTAAAAATATTATAACAGCCGATCATTTGGCAAGAAAACTTGGTAAGGAGTTAAAAATCAGAAAATCGAGTGAAGGTAAAGTTATAAGATCACCCAGTGCTCGAAAAATAGGAATTTTACGAAGACGATCTCAAGAAAAATTAAAAGGTAATTATGATACACAGTATATTATTTATATATATAAATAATTAATAGCAAAACATTAAATACTATTTTTTAATTTACAGCAAATCTGTTAATCGTACAGATTCATGGCATGGATCTCAAGATTGGCAAAACAAATATAGAAATCAGTCCAACGATCAAGAAATAGTTTATTTCACAAATGAAGAACCAAATTTAGATAAACTAACGAAACAAGTATCGAATTTGAGAAATGAATCGTTGTGTAGTTCGGAAACTAATACAAGATTGGATTTATTACAAAAACAGTTAAATACTTTAATGTCTCATACAATAAAACATACAAGAGATTCGTTAATTGACGCAGAATCGAGTATTAATGACATCGGTGTGCATACTCCTAGACAAAGTCCATTAAAATTATCCGTTCGTAGAGCATCATCTTTTCATGGCAATGAATTTATAGATAATTCATTTTACTTTAATCGTAAAATTAAAGAACTGAAGAAATCCAATAGCCAACAAAATGTTATTCTAAATAACGATTATCAAGATAAACATAATAACATCCCTCAAAATTGGAAAGAGACATCGATATCTTGGAAAGATGCGGATGATTATTTCAAATCTACTACTCCTCAATTACATACACCGGTTCCTCAAACAGGTCGAGCATCTGTCGCTAAACTTAGAACTCAAAATGCTGGCATGGTCTTAGCTAAAGCAAAACTATTCGATGAAAATACAATAAAGGTGTCTACTTCTTTGTCCGACAATAGTCAAAATCAAAAAGGATGTTATACAGTAAATGGTAGTAGGAAAGAATTAATAAAGGAAGAATCTACAAGCGAAAAGATAGATAATACTTTGAATCTAGATAAATCGTATTGCGATTTGGATATTAAACGTAATAATTCGAGAAGGTGTGAAAGATATACAAGAAATAAAGATTTGACTCAAATCCAATCGCCAAAAATATCGTTAAGAAATAAAAATAATTTAGTTGATATATCGTTAGAAATAAAAGAAGATTTTGAAAAGCAGCATCATAACGGTAGAAGATATTCGGACAAATATAAACAAAATCTATCGGAAAAAGGTAGTAATAGTAATCTACCAAGAATACAGAAATCTTATTATTCAAACGAACAGAATAATAGAGAAAGTAGAAAACGTAGTCCGCAAAAAGAAAACATGGTCGTAAGAACTCCATCTATATTAAAAAATGTATCTACGAATAAAGTAGACACTGTAGAATCAAATGTGAATATTTATAAATCTGAAAACGAAATGTGTAAAACACCACGCATCAAAAGACCATTAGCCATGAAGACACCTAAAAGTTCAAAATCTCTTATGAGACGTCCACCAGTCGATACGCGTAGAACACCATTAAAAGCTATAGCACATTTAGAAGTATCCAAATATCAAAGTCCTAAGCGTATTTCAAAAGCTAAACATTTAATGAATGATCATTAAATATTAAAATTTTAGAATAATATTATAATAAGAAATACTTCCAATATGTGGCCATAAAAGTATGTGTAAGATTACATCGATAAAGCTTTGTATTTAGAATTATTTTCAAATATTTTTATTTTGAAAATTTCTAAAAACCTAGTCATCTATTACAAATGCTATTATACTGTGAAGTTATTATTATGATAACAGAATAACAGAAGTTCAAAATAGATGTATTTTACACAGTCTATTATTATAAATATAATATAATATATATATATATATTATATATATATATAAAATATATATATATATATATATGTATACATATAAACATATGTTTTCTAATGACTGTACGCATAAATGTAAACATAATATATAAGCCTAAATCATTTGTTTTTCAAGAAAATATTTAGTCTTATTTTATTTATTTAAATCAAATTATTTTGTATAATATTGTACTTTTATATCCCTATTTTTGTTTACTATTTTGTATATCAAGATATTTCTGACATATATTAATAAATTGATATAATATAGAAAAATAATCTAAAAATATGTGTGCATATATATATATATATATATATATATTTGTGTGTTTGTTTATAATTATAAATTACAAACTTGATGTATATACATAACATAAACATTATTTAAAATGTATGAACTAAATGAGAAAGATCCACGTGTTATATTAACGTATGGAACGTATCATGCAAACGACCAATCACATCGCGCCGTTTGTCTAAACATTTAATGTATTATCAGTAAGAAAACGTTTAAAAATGAATTGTTACTTTTCGATATTAATTGTGTTCTATATATAATATTTGTGACATATAATTGCATTTAAATAATTTCTTTGCAATATTTGAACAAATATTTAATATTAATCGCTAAATGGAAGTATTTTAATAAATAAATAAAAGTCCTCGATAAAAGTTGATTGTAAGTAAACGTGATATAAAATAGTTGACAGTAAGACCGTTTTGATAGCAGCGCCCTTGATAGGGTAGAAGACAGCTGTCGAAACTGATTGAAACGTAAATTTTTAGTGCTAAGTGTCATTGTATCTGTTTTACGTATATATATATATACATATATTTTTTTTTCCTCCCTTATAAAAACGTAGCCCTAAGGCTGAAAATATATTACGGTTATAAAAATGAGAGAAGCAGGGATAATGTTAATAAGTGCAGCATTAACGTGCGCCGTAATTGGCAATGCCTATTATCAAAGAAAACAATTTTATCCGACGGTAGTCCACATAACCAAATCAAATCCGAGCATGACCGTAAGTATTATTGTCAATAGTTCATTAATTTTTAATAATATTTGTATGTTCTTAATTTGTTGTGATTTTTCTTTAGGTAATCTATGCTCAAACTTTAATACTTGTTTTCATGATAAATGCATTCCTTAGAAAGTTATTTTTTGGTACTTTGCGTGCTGCTGAACTCGAGGTAAATATGAGATACAATTTATATTATTTTGTATTTTCTTATGTGTATATTATCATTTTTATAAAATATAGTATTAACCAGTTAACCATGTTTCTAGCATTTGGTTGAAAAAGTATGGTATGCAGTAACAGAGACTTGTTTAGCTTTTACAGTGTTTAGAGACGATTTCAGTCCTAAATTTATAGCATTATTTACACTTTTATTGTTCCTTAAATCATTTCACTGGTTAGCCGAAGATCGTGTCGATTATGTAAGTGTTTTATTTTATTACTATCTTTAATATTTCGTAATACTAATTATTTATCTTATTGTTAGCATACAATCAAGGATTTATCTTTCTTTGTTATTTATAGATGGAAAGAAGTCCAGTGATAACATGGCTGTTTCATCTTAGAGTCGTTACATTATTAGGACTTCTATTTATTATTAATTTAACTATGATTCATTATGCATATAATACTACTGCAACTAAAGGTCCTTCTGTACAACTTGTCTTTGGATTCGAATACGCAATTTTGTTGACTGTTGTAATAAATATTACGGTGAAATATGTATTACACACAATAGATTTACAAAGTGAAAATCCATGGGATAATAAGCCAGTATTTCTTTTATATACAGATTTGGTTATCGGTTTATTAAAGGTATAATCAAATTTAGACTCTCGTATTTACATTTTTTGTTATGTATAATAATTTTGTATGATTTGATTATTTTTAGGTCGCCCTATATGTTGCTTTTGTAAGTTTAATGATTAAACTGTTTACTCTACCCTTATTCGCACTTCGTCCTATGTACTATACAATGCGAGATTTCAAAAAGGCATTCCATGATATTGTAATGTCTCGCAGAGCTATTAGAAACATGAATACACTTTATCCGGATGCAACGCCAGAAGAGTTAGCAGCTGCTGATAATGTATGCATAATATGTCGGTAAGTTAATATTGCGTTGTCATTTTTATATTCTTTAATAATTTATTTCGTTATAAGTAAATATATATATAATGTCATTGGCAGAGAAGAAATGGTATCGGCAAGTAAAAAGTTGCCATGTAATCATATTTTTCATACTGCGTGCCTTCGTTCTTGGTTTCAACGTCAACAAACTTGTCCGACGTGTCGTTTAAATATTTTGAGACCAACCACAAATAATACAGGTACAAGACAACAGAATCCACAGCAAAATCAACAAGCACCCCAACCTCCACCAGCGCCAGTCTTAAATCCACAAGGTATTATACTACATTTATTTTTAAAATATAAATAAAATTGTAATAATATTTAGAATGTTACTTATATACAGGTCAGGGCTTCCAATTACCAGGTTTTTGGGCTGGATTACAAGCTCCAGGTGTGATGCCACAACCACAAGGTCAAAATAATGCTGGAACTGTTCCTTTGGCACCATTCCCAAATTTACCAACAGGAAGTGTACCAATTTTTGCTCCTCCATTTCCTCCTATGGTACCATTACCACCTATTCCTACACCTCCACCTAATTTAACGGAACTTACAGAAGATGAACTCAGAGCAATGGAGGGTAATTTACGACAAGCGGTAGAAGCAAGAATACAAACATTACAGAGAGTACAGCTGTTATTAGATGCTGCTAATGCTATGATGAATCAATATCAAGCAGCAGCTGCTACTGCTAAGTCAGTAAAAATATAATAAATATATTAATAAATTGTGTCTATTATCATTTACCAATTAGATACGAATAATTCATTCTTTATCATTATTATTGATAATTTTATTTATTACAGCATACCTAAGCCTACAGTTCCAACTTCAGCTCCTTCAGCTTCAGCTCAAACTACAGCAACAACATCAGCACCAGAAGAAAATAAAGATGTACCAAAAGATACGGCTAAAAAGCAAGAAAAAGATACATGCCTGGCTAGTACAAGCGAAGGCGAAAGTTATCGTGCTGCAAAAGATACAGATTCTGCTTCTGTTTCAAATAAAGTTAACGAAAGTAATGTTGTTAGTCCATCATGCACAAGTAATAATGAAATAGCTTCAGAATCATCATCAAAAAATGAAACAGAACCAACGAGCGATCAAGAAATGTTAAGGAGACGTAGGCTACAGAAATTTTTAGCTCCGACCTCAACAGAATGAGTAGTTTTTAAGTTATTTAATAAATTAGTTTTTTTCATTAATGTCCGTTCTCAATTACAGATATGATCAGCGATCAAAGGAAATCTGTTGAACGAATATAGACTGCAACTAAGAAATAAATTATTAACAGTGGGTAAATAATTTTAGAAAAGATTTTATAATTTTGCGATTCCTTTTGAAGAAACGATGATGTATAAATTAAATTCAGTTAACATGTTCTTGAATATTAATATAAATATATATATATATATATACATACATATATAAATATATTATATGCAGTGATCATCTAATTTTCTTTTGGAATAAACTTTTTTTTATATATATTTTCTATGTTACATTGTTAGGATTACATATTTACACCATACATATACTAATATAATAAAAATGTACAGAAGTGATCACTGCAACAGAATTCTAATAATTTACTTAATTTTATTTAACATACGTTTGTAATGAAATTGGACAAATACTGATCAAACTATTAACAATAATTAATTTTTTTTATTACCATTCTATCCAATGTAAATTCATATCGTAAACTTAATGCATTATTTGGAGATATACGTTGTCCTATTAATTCAACTATTTTAACAATTTCTAATCGATACATGTAAATATATGTAAAAAAATTAATATTACTATAAATATCAATGTGTCTGCCTAAACGACGTTTAGCACATTATTTCTTTATTAAATCTAACACATAAATGATCTAATATTTGTACAATGTGACATTATAATTAAATTTATTGTATAACGGATTATGATATTTTTTTAGAATTTTTTGTTCTACTAATTGTCATGAATACATTAAAAGTATTACTGTACGTTACTTTAGCAACTATAGGTTAACAATAAGTAATAATCAATATATCAAAATATAAAACTAATTGTGTTATGGATTTATCTTTATAATATATATATATATGTACAAGGTGTCCTTTAATTGATGATAAAAGCGAGCAGAAGGTAATTCAATATGAAAAATTTAGACGAAAATGTAGAATAAAATTTGTTTATATAAGATTATATATATATATATATTCTTTTTTGAGAAAAATAAGTTTGAAAATTTTTCGAGTATACATGCACTCGACTGAGTTGGCAACGAGATAATGCTCGTCGAGCTAAAACTAAGTCAAGTACACACGTTTCAGTTAAACTTATTTTTTAAAAAAGCAAAACCTCGTATAAACATTTTGTTCTTGATTATTTAATTTTTCATGTAGAATCATAATCTGCTTGCTTATACCACCAATTATAGGATACTCTGTATAAATATATATTTATTTACCATAAATTAAATATTGTATATATATATATATAAAATGGAGATAACGATTTTAATCGAAATTGTTATTACCTTTGTATGAGATATGTGTGTATACATGTATTTGTAATTAATGTGAACATCATTTGGATATTAAGGTGATAATATAAAAATATATTTTTATTTCAAAAATATATTTCATATACTATTGCATACTACCATATGATTTTCATGATTATATTAATGAAAATATAAAAAAGAAGATTAAATAACAAAAATCCTATAGCTGATGGGTGTACATTGAACTTTATTGATCCAGAAATATGCTACGATAACGATTATAACCTATTTTTTATGTGCTTAAATATTAAACATTTATTTGTATATACGAACATCAAAAATGATCTTGAAACAGAGCAGAATTGTTTTTTAACAAACTACAAGAATATTAATTTTTTTATTTGGTAATAAATAATACTTAATGAATTTACATGTAAATAAGATGCCAGACTATTACATCTATGAAGTAGCATAATTATCATGGAAAACGTAATTTATAGTAAAAATAATACATGAAATAAGTAAATTAATCAATTTAACATATCTACATTATTGATTTATTCAAACGTAAAAAAAAATTATTTACGAATTTAATTTCCTTCATAGAAATATATATATATATATATATATATATATATATATATATATGCATATTTTTATATAATATAAATAATATATTGTTACATGCTAATTGTAATTTTGTATAAGTATAAAAATATTGTCATATTTGTATGTAAATCAGTTAAATATATTAGAATTTCTTCTTTTTAAGAAAATTACAGTTATTGAATGATTAATGTATACATGGAAACGTCATCAATATTTATCACTTAACAAAAATAATGTGTTTATAATGTATTGTTTAAAAACATATCTTAAACATCATATCTGATGATTACATAAAGCGAATAATACATATTAAACGAATATACGAAATGAATGACATATTTTGATAAAAATAAATTGAAATTTCGACAGAGAATAGCAGTTTCAAATCTTTCTACTGATTATTCGATGAAATGAAATGGTATATCTAGAAGATTTAGAAATTCATGTATATATCTCTTAAATTAAACTAAACAATGAGTATTTCAAAATAAATAATTTCTTCGAAACGATATCTAAACAATGATCAAAATAAATATCTATAAATTTATCATTTAAGTGAATTTTACAAAATTGTAATTCGAAATAAATAGAGATAACATGTCAAATAGAATTGTATTTGGCGCGAAAGTCTTTGGAATACGTGGAGTGAACCCCGTGGCGCGTTGTTGTGATCTAACATGGCGGAACGTAGTGTTGTGGCTGTTAGATGTCTATGTCAATTTTAGAGTGATTTCGGAGTAATAATACGAAAGCACGGCGATGATCCGTAGTTACAGCGTTGAAAGTATTCGTGTTAGATAATCGTGTGATTGGTAATATTTAGGTTGTAAGTGAGGAGGGTGTTGTTCTACATCGGTTTTCCTCGCCGCGGGAATCATACACAGGCGGCAAGAGCGCACACAGGGCTTCGGCTTTTTTAGCAGAACGTTACCTTCCGACCTTTCACGACTACGAGCTTATTTCAATGAACTATTCGAAATAGGCTTGACACTTTGTAGGTTTACGTGACTGTGACACGTGCACGGAAGAGCGTGTACTACGCTAACTTTTCCCGCGCGTCCCAAAAGCTTTACTGTTGGCGCAGGTATCAAGCTTATGCAACTGACGAGCTTATAAACATCCAACAACGGTAAACAATCTCATTGTTTCGAGCATATACGTCGAAATAAAAGGTACTTCCATACGTCGAATTTCATTTCTCTAATAATATCGACAGATTTGACGTTTATTAATATCGTCGTTATCATCGTCGTCGTCTTCGTTTAAATCTATCAATGAAATAGCTATTCTTCATCTATTATTTGTGCAGAGAGACACCAAGAGGATTAATTCGTCATTTTGGATATACCTAAACAATTGTTATTTATTATTAATACCAATTCAAGTGCATATACATAGATACACTCATGGTGATATATGAGTATTTTATACTCACTCCTTCTAATATTGTAGTTTCTTCGAGACTGACTAAGGAAATCATTGAATTTAGATGAATGAGTGGTTATTCAGAAAAACTTTTTTTAATAAGTTAAGACTTCTGACTCTGCTGCTGCTACTACTGTTATTGCAATTACAACAACAACAACAACAACATCAACATCAACAACAAGTACAACAACGGCATTGTGCTATATCTTAGTGGATTATGAGAGAACTAATGAAAGTTTGGTAGATAGAGGAATTTTTGTGTGTGCATTTATTATTTAATTGAAAATTTTGGAAGGGTAGATAGAGAGAAAAGGAAGAGTCTAAAGAATTAATATTCAACTTCTAAGGCATGCGAGCTGGTTGGTGATAATACATTTAATAATAATAATAAAAAAGGTAGCAGCAACTACGCAAGATATTTTTGAAAACATGACGGATACACGCAGAAGAGTTAAGCTTTATGCGCTTAATGCCGACAGACAATGGGATGATCGTGGAACGGGTCATGTTTCTTCTTCCTATGTAGATAGATTAAAAGGAATATCACTTTTGGTTAGAGCCGAAAGTGATGGAACTGTCTTGTTAGAAAGTAAAATACATCCAGATACGGCATATCAGAAGCAGCAAGTAATTATTTATTCATTCAATTTTATAACCTTACATTTTATACTTCTAACACATTTACACTTTTTTAATTTGTACGTACAATTTATTGTAATAAATATTATTTCATTGATGTGTGTGTGTGTGTGTGTGTGTGTGTGTGTGTGTGTGTGTGTGTACATATGTATATATATGTTGTTTGTTTTTTATTTTTATTAAAGCAGTTGCAATACCATATGTTTTTTTTTATAATTAATTTTTTTTTACACGATTTTTACATTTATATGCACTTTTTGGTGAATTTATCAAATTTGAAGAAACATATTAATTATTTTGAATTCCATGTAATATTATTATAAGGAAAATGAGATAAATATTTATACTTGTATGATTTCAGGATACCTTAATAGTATGGTCGGAGGGTGATAATTTTGACTTGGCCTTAAGTTTTCAAGAAAAGGCTGGTTGTGATGAAATATGGGAAAAAATCTGTCAAGTTCAAGGCAAAGATCCATCTGTGGAAATAACTCAAGATATTGTCGAGGAATCTGAAGATGAACGCTTCGATGATATGTCAGATGCTGCCCCACCTATAGAATTGCCTCCATGCGAATTAAGTCGATTAGAAGACATTAATGAATTAATAGGAAATTGTTTGGCTTCTCCCATGAGAAAAGAAAAACTTGCGGTGGCATTGGAATCCGAAGCGTACATCAAGAAACTTTTAAATTTGTTCCACACTTGCGAGGATTTAGAAAATATCGAAGGATTACATCATCTTTATGATATATTTAAAAATATTTTCTTACTTAACAAGAATGCATTGTTCGAAGTGATGTTCAGCGACGATACAATTTTTGATGTCGTTGGATGTCTAGAGTACGAACCAACATTGCCTCAACCAAAAAGACATAGAGAATATCTTCGACAATTAGCAAGATTTAAACAAGCAATTCCAATAACAAATGCTGAATTATTAGCTAAAATTCATCAAACGTATAGAGTTCAATATATACAAGATGTTGTTTTACCTACTCCTAGTGTATTCGAAGACAACATGCTTAGTACATTGAGTAGTTTTATATTTTTTAACAAAGTTGAAATAGTAACTCTCATACAAGACGATGAAAAATTTCTTACCGAATTATTTCGTCAGTTTACGGATGAATCCACATCGGACAATAAGAGACGTGATATGGTACTTTTCTTAAAAGAATTTTGCAATTTTTCTCAAAATCTTCAACCACAAGGCAAGGAATCATTTTATAAAAATTTAACAGCACTGGGTATATTACCTGCCTTGGAAATAACTTTGGCAATAAATGATCCGCAAACAAAAACTGCGAGCATTGACATATTAACGTATATCGTTGAATATTCCCCTAGTGTTGTTAGAGACTATACATTGCAGCAGATAAATAATACTGATCAGGACCAAATGTTAGTCAATGTAATAGTCGCTCAACTAGTCGGAGATAGCGATCCTGAATTGGGTGGAGCAGTACAGTTAGCTGGTGTCTTACGTCTGCTTCTTGATCCAGAAAATATGTTGGCTTCAGTCAACAAATCAGAAAAGACTGATTTCTTGAATTATTTCTATAAAAATAGTATTGGAACACTGATAGCTCCTTTATTAGCTAATACAATTGGCGAAAGACCGGCAAGAGAAGATTACAGAACAGTGCAACTTTTAGGCCTGATATTAGAGTTATTATCATTTTGTGTAGAACATCATACATACCACATTAAAAATTGCATTTTAAATAAGGATTTACTTAGAAAAATTTTGGTTTTAATGAAGTCAACGCATACATTTTTAGTATTGTGCGCATTAAGGTTTATGAGAAAAATTATAGCTTTGAAAGATGAGTTTTATAATAGGTATATAGTAAAAGGAAATTTATTTGCACCTGTATTTGATGCATTTGTAAGGAATAACGGTAGATACAATTTATTAGATTCTGCTATCTTGGAAATGTTTGAATTTATTAAGTTGGTAAGTTGTAACTATATTATAACATTTAACTTTTTTTTCATTTTTCTTTCAATATTTTTTGTGTAATTATTTTATATTTAATATACATAAACATATATGTGTATATATACATATATTTTTTGCATATTATAGGAAGACATCAAATCGCTTTGTATGCACGTTGTAGAAAAGTTTTCTAAAGAACTAGATGCAATTGACTATGTACAAACGTTTAAAGTATTGAAATTGAAGTATGATCAACAACAGGATACTAAAGTCATAAAGGAACACGAAGGTAGCAGAACAACGGTCGACAGGTACATGTATTCAAGGTGCAATATATTTTATTTTACAAGAACTTGCTTGGGGATTAAATATTCATTGCTTCCTAACATGGTATAAACTCTTGTATTGTTGTATTATTATTTTTCTACAACGCTGGAATGAAATCTTTATTATTTTTATTTTATTTATGCAGTATTTTCATTTTTAAAGAAAACGAAAATTTTAATGATGCCCCTGTTTACTTATTCATTTAGCGTTCCATCAATATTAAGAAACAGCCGATATCGAAGAGATCAGAGACAGTTGGATGAAGAAGAAGAAATGTGGTTTAGAGAAGAAGAAGATTTTGACGAGGGAGAAGCAGTGGTACCTGCAGCTACTGCAGATTTGGTACCACCTGCTTCAGCTAAGAAACAATCTTCATCTTCTAATTCTGCCCTCGGGTCTTCCCTTGCAGAATCGAAAAATCATCAACAACAACAGCAACAACAATCTGTGTTAAATAATAATACAGCAAATAATAATATAACTCCTCAGCAAACTCCAGTAAATAACAGTACATCAACAACGAATGAAACTCCAGTTACACCTGAGATTACTCCTAGTTCTACCATCGGTACTGTAGAAAAGGCAGGAATTATTATTAGAAAGGTAATTTAATATTGTTTTAAATGATTAAACGCGAAATAATATATATTTATTAACAATAAACGATTTGTAGGGATTGGTCGATTATGAAGAAGATTCTGACGAAGAAGATGAGGATTCTGGATTAAGTCCATCCCCAAAACGACAACGGTTGTCGTGGTAGATGTACTGGGAATATATTAAAAGAATGTGCGATTTCCAAAGTTTATAGTCAAATATGGCCCTCATTATGTGCACAAAAAGCTGATCGAAAAGGTTATACAATCTATTAATTTACAGTAAGAAAAGAGTACTGGTTGTACTTTATTCGCTGATCTGAGTGATAGACGCAATGAATAAGTGCTTTGTTAAAATATACAACGCGTGATGAACTTTTACATATTTTTTTCTTTCTTTAATTGTGTATATTAAACAAAGAGATGAATGTGTGAGAAGACAGTGATTGGAAAATAATGTAGAAACAAAAATAATAATAATAATAAAAAAGAAATAATTAAATAAAGGGATAAACGTATTGGACGACAGGATTAACAGGACAAGAAAGTGAAGGTAAAACTAAAAAATAATTGTATTATTTATATTGCCGAAAATATCGGTAGCGCTCACTCATTGATTTAACTGAATTTTAAAATGGATTAATGATGATTTATTATTCCAATTAAATGAAAATCTGCTAAGTAGGGAAACATTTTCTCAGATGATAAAATGAAATATTCTCAACCTCGTGAGTTTTCTAGACATTGGTGTCTAAATAATACACTTGAGTCGAGATTAATAAAAATCTATAAACTGTGACTATAATATTGAGATGTACGAGTTCATTGAAAAACAGGAACTTACTACAAGTCGTGTAAAGAACCATTTTCGGATGTTTAAGTACATGATCTACAAACCGCACAAAAACAGTTTGTGTCTTTGCCATCCACGAATTAAAATTAGTGGTACGAGAGATTGAAATCTGTTTTTGCTAGGGTCAGGAAGCTACGAATCTTTATCCAACTACGGAAATAATATTTAGTTTGTATATATATGTATATTTGTAACGATTGTAAAACGACCACATACTTGGATTAAGCAGAAAATATGCGACTACTTCACAATCTCAGTTTCCTTCAAGATACATTTGAAGACATTTTCGGTTATCAATGTAAGTAGTAGAAGTTGTACAATAAATATTTGATTTGTGTATATTTATCAGTTTGCACTTCATGCCCGTATAGTAATCCTCGATATAAAAAAAAAAAGAAGTTGAAATATTTAACAAAATCTTGGATATATAATTAAGAAGTCTAGTATAGTATCTTTTGTACACACACAAAAAAAAACAATAAATCTTTTTTTTCTTTTCTAATGACAAGGGCAAAATGAGAAGCCTGGAATAATCTTTGTGCACTGAGATAAAAAAAAAAACAAAAAAAAAGAACAAGAAAGAAAGAATGTCTAATTTATAAAAAAAAAAAAATATTCATATCTACTTATATTACGTTATGTAGTAGAGCCGTGAGATGATGAGAATAATCTCGGATACAGCAATGCGTAAATCTTAATTTGTCATTAAAATTGAGATTCTGTACGATCATGAGAATATAACAGGAAAAACGCCAGCTCCAGAAAAGAGTGTCTACTTTTCTAGTTTAAATCCGTAATTTTTAAAACATAGTTAAGATCTATAGCGAAGATGAATCTATTACTTTTGAACTAAAATCATTTAAACTAGAGCAGGCCTTATATACAGTGACCAATTTGAAAATAAATTATTGCCTTACCGATTGAGTTGACTTTATAAAAAAGAGAAAAATAAAAAAAGAAAAGAAAAACAAACAAACGAAGAGTATTATAAGCTAATGTACAGAGTTTTCAATACGTCTAACATAAATGAATTTCCAAGACTGTTGTATAATTGTAAGTATGAATGTTTGAAATTTTTGTGATGTCGTAAGAGCATATACATATGCACATATATAATTGACAAACTTTAACCGACAGGCGCATATATTAACTTATGATACTACAAAAGGAAGGTGATAGCGAAGTTAATTCGTTCATCGAGATTAGTATATTGTGAATAATAATTCAAGTAGGCAAATTTGCTGGAGCTGAGTAAAATGTGTGTATATATATAAAATGTTGTTAATTCTGAAATGACCACAGAAAATAAAGTAATGTAACTGAAAATACATATATTAATTAGATAGTTAAGATAACAACAGAATATTGAGTAATGTATTTCCGTGTGTTTTGCATATATTCACAATTTATTCCGTAAATAAGGAAGAGAATATTCTTAGAGGCATAGAATATGCTACATTTGGGTGCGGCGAATGTAAGTAAATTAATAAACGGATAAATTTAATACCTAAGTGATACTAAAGTAAAGATGCAATCATATGCTATTTAAATTATACTCAATGTATTTTTGTACAGAGTGTGTTTAAGGCTTTGTCGCTATCATTTTCCATTATTTTTTTAATATGCTTCCACATCATGAACAGTCGAAATATATTATGCATTAATAGCATAATGTTTCTACTTAATATAGTTTCATATACATTTTTCTTTTCTTCTATATTCTACTATACTCTTTAAGAGTAATCTTAATTGAGAGTATATATATATATATACGTATATATATTTATAGAAAGATACGCAATGAATAGAAAAGAAGAGCAAAAGGGAAATAAAGGAAGTTGTCAAATTCCTATACATTTTTTTTAGGAAGAAATTATCGTTAGACCGTCTTAAGTTCTAATATTATTTTATTTCTTATTTCATCATACGTTAATTCATTTATTTCAAAGAGAACGAAGATAAAAATAAAACTAAAGAATTAATAATAAAATTAAAAAAAAAAAAAGATAAAAAAAAAAGAAAGAAAGGAAGAAATACATGAACAAAAAAAAAAACAAGAAAATATTCGTAGATCGTGATCTATGAAAAAAAGTCACCAAATTTTAATCATATCGTAAAACGTTACGCAAGACATTCGTTAGAAGAATTAAGTTGTAAATATGTGAAGAAAAAAAGAAAGAAAAAAAAAGCAGCACCTTTCAGGAGAGCACTCTTGAAAATTTTCATTTAAAGTCGAGAAATCTAAAAAAAAAAAGAAAGAAAAAAAGAAAAAAAAGAAAAAGTATATATTATCTGGCAGTTTGTTACCAAAATTGTTGTATTCAATATTACACAAATCATCACATTGGTGTGACATTTATCAAAGAACGGAAATTTTGCACATTGTACAATTACCACGTGCTAATAATAATTATAATAATAATAATATTAATAATAATAATAATAATAATAAAAATAATAATAATATTGATATTAAATATTAAAGATAATGACGTACGTTTTACATTTAAAATACCAGCGAAATGTGACATATATACCATTTTTATTTTTCATTTTTTTCTCTCTCTAAAAAACATGTAGCAAAGTAGAAAATAAAATTACACGGAACAGACATACATACATAAAACACATATAATAAAGAGACAGAGAAGATTTTTATAAGAAAATTCTGTTTACGAATTCTGTAAGCTAATACGAACGATTATATAAAAGAAAATGAATGTGTATTTACGACGATAAAATATGTGAAAATGGACTATAAACGAAAGATCATATTTTGCATTTTATTCTGTCGGTGAATGAATGATGCGATGAGATTAAATTAAACTAAGCCGAATATTAAAATTACACGAACAGAATAAGTAGCATATAACAAGCAACGTTGTAAAAAAGACAAACTTATATTTAAAAAAGAAAAAAAAACAACAAATCTAATACAACAGGTATATATTTAAATTATCAAATGAAAAAGAGAGTATCTTATAAAAGTCGATTAATTCGAATTTACATATATCTTATTTAATGAATCATTAAATAAAGAAATGTTAATCAATTTTTAGAAGAATTTATAATAATTTATTTTTAACGTTTAATCAGATTGTAATTTTCAACATTGTTGCTTTTTACATAATCTGTGATGTGCATTTAATTTTAGCACTGTTCTTATTTTTGTAACATTTTTTGATTCTTTTGTTTTTTTCTTTTTTATTTTTAATTATTGACAATATACGTCAAAAATCTAATTTACGTTGTGTTATATGTGTAATTAATGTGTACATATTGTTATGATAATAATAATAATTACAAGATTACACATTAAAATTAATTATTGCTTGTTTATTGCTACAAAAATCTGTCTTTATTAAATAATTAATTTAATCACGTATAAAAAGGGGTGAAAATAAACGAACGACTGAAACCCAAAATATGTCTGGTGTAGAAATGCGAACAATATTTAATTAAATAAAATTTAAATTTATAGATGAAACGTTTGTTAGACAGAGTTTAACGACCCTACCTTGAAAACAAAAAGAGATAAGAAAAGCATTACTCGCGAAAATTGTTATTTCCAATCGGGTTCAATCAGCGAATTCAATATTTCACTGTCTTTTGTTAACAAATTACTACTATTATTATTATTATTATTATTATTACTATTACTATTACTATTACTATTATTATTAGTAATATTATTATTATCTAATCACTCGTAAAATTTATAGGTTTTTATATATTTATCATCACTTTTAGTATAAAAAAAAAGTAAAAAGAAAGAAAAAAAATCACGCATCATCTTTTTTGCTCATATTTTATAACACCACTGTAAATATTAATCTTGCTGATAACAAGAAAACGTCGACCGTATTATTCAAAGATCATGTAGGCAATAATTATAAATTTTATTCTTCAAGAAAAAAAGAAAGAAAGAGAGAAAGAGAGAGAGAGAGAGAGAAAGAGAGAGACACACACGATCGTATTCTCTTTTATTATTTATATCGTTAGAAGGGAACGAGATACTGAGAGCAATGAAGTAGTATGCATAGTATTTATGTAATTTATGAGCAATCCAAGTATATTATATTTGAAACAAGTTAGCCATTTATATACAAATAAAACCTTTCATAATACGAATATATTGAAACAAAATGTTTGCGTAATATCTACGTTTTATATTATATTTTTTCATTTCTTAAATGAAAAAGCTTATAGGTCAACAAAAACAATAAGAAAAAGTTTGAATTAATTTAAAAAAAAAAAAAAAAGGAGGCGAAAATGTTTGCCTCTTTCGGGTATTAATTTATTAATTTAATTACGATTACGGCAAATAACATACGTATAGTCACGATAAATATATTATTATTAATATTAATATTAATATTCACTTCACTTATGCACAACTTCGGCCTTCAATCGTGCCGCTAAAGCTTTACGTACTTGAAGAATTGACGGTTCCAATGACTGATCAACGTCTAATTCCTGTTCACCTTTAATCGTTGCATCTGCAACTACTCGAGCAGAACTCGGACGAGTTGAATTCATTTCGAGCCGCTGACTACGTACTTCTTTCTTTAGGGCTACTAATTCGTCTCGTCTTGCTTTCAGATAGTCCTGTCGTCTTTTTATATCCTCTTCTTTCGTCTGAAAATATCTTCAAGTTATTCCATATCTCAGCGAGTATAAAATTACTTTTATTTACAACAACAAATTATGGTATATCATTTACATATAATATGTGCATACATTTATATACATATAAATATTAATGTAATATTAATTTTTATATGTACATAGATGGACGAGTTGAAAAGTTTCGAGTTTAACATAGAAAGTTTTTTATTTTCAATCAAAATTGCTTTTAAATAAATAAAAGCGATTATATTATATTAATATAAATATAATCACAATTAATAATAATAATAATAATAATAATAATAATAATAATAATAATAAATAAAAGTTAGTATTTTTATCATAACTTTTCAACTCACTTTCGTATACCGGGTGCGATATTGATAATATACAAACAAGAAGAATATGACTTTATACACCAAAAATAAATCGAACAAGTGAAATAATATTTTTTTTTTATACAACTCCTTATTTTAAATTTGATTTTTTCAAAAACAATACTTCTTGCAAATAAATATTATTCCACACTTTCGATTTATTTTTCAACATAAAATAATTTCCTTTTCACTTTTGTATCATCAATATCGATAAATCCTTAATATATATGTATATATATATATATATATATATACATTATTTTTAACTCGTTCAATTTTTGTTGAAGGTATCGGATCAAGCGGCTGAAATGTTTTCAACGGAGGCAATTTGTCCAATTTTTCAATTTGTACTTCGATCTTTTTTCGCGAAATATTCGGCTCTAATTCAGGAGAAGAATTTTCAGATGATCGTGTTGTTGCTCTCAAAGCTTCCTCCATTAATGTTCTTTCGTTATGATACTCTTTAGCCAGACGGTTGCGTTCTTCCACGAGAGAAGTTTCCATGGGTATTGCTTCTTCATCATTGTTTATCTCCATAATGTGATTACTACGCAAACATCATATCATGTTAACTCTTTTCTTTTTTATTTTTATTTTTATTTTTATTTTTAATTTTATTTTTAGTGAGAAGAAACATCTTTAACTCAAGAACTTCAAACTTACTTAATTAATTTCTCCATGACCAATTCTTCGTCCTGCAAACCTTCCGTTTCGTACATAAGAGAAGCCGGAGTTAGGCCAAATTTTTGTTCGATCATGTTTAATGCCTGCAATTGTAATTCCAAATTCTTTTGTATCATCATTCTTTTAAATATCCCATACTCGTTCGCCGCCCATATTTGTTCGAATAAACTCTGAAATGTAATAATAAAAAAAAGAATATTACGTGATTACATATTTCTTGACTTTCTTTGTTTTTGTTTGTTTCTTTTTATTTTTTACTAACTTGTTGAAAGTGTATCGACATTTTTGTATTTTTGTTAATGTTGCACGCGTGTTCGAATTGTTCCGGCGTAATTCCCATGTCTTCCATAAAACATCCGAGTAAAAGGTCAACCAAATTTTTGTATTCTTGATAAATTTTATGATATTCTTCGTTATTATCCTCATCGTCTGCTTCGAAAACTATAAATTAAAATGCATCATTTCGTAATTTTGCGCAGTGACATATATATAGTTGAATACAAACAATGAAAATCAAGTATTTTTTTATTATTATTTTTTTTTACGAACAAAATTATACTTTTTAGGGAATAAGAATAAGATAATTATCTTTTTAATTTTATTCGTTGTTTGCTTTCTTAATTAGATAATTATAAATTAACACCTACTCAATGATTTTTCTTCTATAAAGGTCAATAATGGCGCAGACCAAATTGGACCTTGCAAAAATCCAACTAAAGAATCAAAGACCCACGCACAATCTTCTTTGTCGTTCATCGTTTATTTTATTAATAATATAGAATATTTTTAATACTTCTCTAACGATCGTTTATTTTTAATTTTATTTCTTCCGCGAGAAAAAAAAAACTTTGTGCTAAACTACTCGTCTATTCCATAAAGTGTAGTCATAGTTACGTCGTACAAAACAATTGGCTTTACAAGCCTGCGCTAAACTCTTTATATTCTATGTTAAATGTATATTTTTTTATAAATATACATTATATTTTTATGTATATAATACGATAATAATTTTCTAAAACACTTATATACATTGTTTTTCTAATAATACGTTTATATTATAAGTATAATATTTAATTATTTTTTATAATTAATTTTAACATGGTACACATATTTCGTGAGTTTTTAAATGAATAAAATAAGAAATTAATTATATTAAATGTACTAATATTTTTTTAAATCGCATATTACCAACTATTAAATATTTTTCATTCCATTTAAAGAACTTTATCGTCCTAAGGTAAAACAGAGTCATTCAGTAGGTAAGCCAGACTGCAGGTGTATCAATAAAAGAAGTCCGTATTGAGTTTAGATTTGATATTCGTTCTTATTAAATATCATTCAAAATGTCTAAAGCAGGGAAAATGAAAATGGTTAAAAAAATAATAGAGAAAGTAGATCATTCTTCAAAATTACGTACGGATATACCTGCAGGAATGGCAAAAGCTGCTCCACCGTTAGGTCCTATGCTTGGACAGGTTAGGTTACATTTAGTTAACTTTATTTGTTTCTTTTTTAATTATACATCTTCAATTTGTCAATGCTTTATAATAATATAATATATTTTATATTTTCAGAGAAATATCAATATACCTAACTTTTGTAAAGATTTTAATGAAAGGACGCAGCATATTAAAGAAGGAGTACCTTTACCGTGTAGAGCTAAAGTTAATCCTGATAGAAGTTACAATTTAGTCATACATAAACCTCCAGTTACATATTTTTTAAAACAAGCAGCAGGAGTACAAGTAGGTCAAATGGAAAAAGGTATGTAATCTTAATGTTGGTATTCGCATGATAAAGTTGTTCATAGAAAGAATATGATTCATTAAAGGTAAAGCTAAATTATATTATCTGTTTGCCTACTATAATTCTTGATTTATTTGTTACAGGTGATATAGCAGGCAAAATAACTTTAAAACATTTATATGAAATTGCTAAAATCAAATCAGAAGATCCACCATTAGCGTTAATGAGCTTACAACAGATTTGTATAATGATCGTTGGAATAGCAAGAACTGTTGGTATTCAGATTGTACGTGAAATAGATCCAAAAGAGTACGAAGAGTTTTTAAAAGAGAGAGAATTAAAGGTAGAAGAACGTAGGAACCAAAGAAGATTGATTAAAGAATCTAAATTACTTAGAATGGGATAAAAAGTGTATATTCTGTATGCAAGAGAAAATATATAAACGTTTGTATATAATTGCTACCTGTACATTACAACAATCATTTGTACAACAAAACTATCAGAGACAAGTAGTATCAAATTTATCTGAGTAATAATAAGCAATTATAGTTATACTAGAAAAAATAAATAAAAAATTAAGTTTATGCTATAATAATAATATAGTAAACGAAACCCTAGAAACATTCAAAAATAACTTAATTAAATCTAAAAATAATAATATTTAAATGAAAACGATATTATCGATATAGAATATCAAAACAAATGCAATAAATTTGATAATAATTGAATATCATTAATAAAAGAAATGAAAAAGAAAAGTTCTTTTAATTGAAACATTATACTTGTCAAATAAAAATGATATTATCGATATGGCATATCGAATGAAAGTACATCGAAGTGAAGTGAGGTTTCGGAGTTTCGACGGTAGATGGCGACAGTTGAGTTGACGCTCGGCTGGACGATCGATGACAGCCTGGGCCGGGAGTCGCGAAGCGTTAGCTTTCTTCGAGTCGAATAAGATATTTCGTTAACGTGACACGCGTCCAACGTACATAATAATTAAATATATTGTGTCCGTGAAAGGTATTTATGATTATTTTCATTTGAATCAATGTGAACAAAGTAATCAGTTGTTAAATCATAAGTTCCTGTTAAGATCATCGTGTGTTACCGCTTGAAGAAGAAGAAGAAGAAGAAGAAGAAAAATAAGAAGAAAAAGAAGGGGGAAAGGTGACGGGGTAGAAGGGAGAGGAGAAGGAATATAGAAGGAGGAGAGTGTTCTACTCGTGTAAGTTCGCGCGGTCTCGTGTGTGGTAGTTCGCGGAAGGTTAGGAAGGGGTTATTGGAGAACGAGGAAGAGTAGGAGGGAGTGAGAACGCACGATACGCGTAAAGGAAAATAGAAAGAGATAGAAACAGATAGAAAAGAAGAAGGGAGAAAAACAGATAACGTGGATTCGTATCACCGTGTAACTCGCACGCGGTTTTACCTGTCAGACTTTTTGTCTCTCCGTTTAGCCGGTGTTTTTTGATCAAACGAATAATACGTAGTTACACGCGTATGCAATTAAATACGTATTCGCGATTATTGTTTCCTACTTGATTAATTGTCTATCGTCCGGTGTGTTAACGCTCCGTTCCCCTCCCACCTTGGAGCCTCGCGCATGGCGGTGCCCGTTGCAATAGAGGTGTGACATCCTGAAAGCTCGCGGGGCGAGGAGTGAATATACTTCCAGAAAGGACGACGACGTGTTTCGTTAACTTGGAAAAACGTCATTCATCCCTTACCAGGCCCCATGGCGGATCGCGGAAAAATGTAAGTCTTTTTTATTATACACCTTTTAATATATTTCCGTTATTTCGTACTCCGTTCATTTATTATCTATCTATCTCTTTCTTTTTTTTTCTTCCCCGCATGCAGTCTTGTCTAGCCAATCAAACGTTTTGTCTCTATATTTTTTTTATTTTTATGTATTCATTCGCGATATATATATACATAGATAAATAGATGAAGATTGGAATGAGATAACAAAAGATGGATAGGTAGATAAATAAATGATACGAGAGGAAGAAATTTGATTGAAAATACGTATTTATTTAATTCTTATGCGAAACGTTTAATGGATTCTAAATTCAATCGATTTAATTCGATATGCTAGCGTTTCTTTGTATATTATACTATTCTTATATTTTTTTGAATTTATATGGAAGTGATTTTTACAATCGTACATGTCGTTTTAAATAAAACGTGTACGTTGCACATTCGTCGGAAGTTGAATTACGGTGACCCTTACTATGGCCATTTTCCTATAGCCAACTTCAAAGGTATCAAAGTTCAATCGAATCATTTTATTTTTCTTTGAATACTTTTTTATTTATTTATTGTTTTATTAGTTTATTTATTTCAACGTTTAATATAAAATCTTATTGATGAAAATAACATATTGATATTCGTTCTCATTTATTTTTGTAAACCTTCATAAAGGGTATGAAAGTCCAACAGACTGATTTTTTTTTATGTAATATTTTTTTTTATTTGTTAAAATGTATTTTTTTATTAGATTTTTTTTTTTACCACTGTAGCGCGATTTGCATAAGAGTTCAGCTAAGTTTTTCATTTTTTTTCATTAATTTATTTACTTCAGTATTTAAATATGCAACGCTATGGGTTAAACATTATGTTCAATATTCGTTTCTATTTATTTTTTGTATTAACTTTTTGAATATCAAATAGGTGTATAGGGAATATATGTATTATATATTTTTACTTATATATATGTGTGTGTGTGTGTATGTATTCACATACATATAAACCCAATGAAAATAACGTTATCTACAATGGCGTTCCATCATATTAGCATACTTTCAAAGTTCCTTTTTAAATTTAGAATCGATATGCATAAAATTTGAATACTTTTTGTTTCCTATTATTTTTTTCATTCTTTTTTTCTTTTTTTTTAATCTTTTATCTTTCAATCTATCCCAAATAGCAATAAAATAGTTGGAGTGTTAAAAAAAAATAGTTTTATAGGTTTATTTTAACACTAGATATACCAGACCAGTCATTTTGAGTGGTCGGGCCATTTTAATTCAAAATTTCTACTTCATGTAACATTTGATTTCTGTAAATAATTAAGCGTTTTGTTATTTAAAAATGTCTATAAATCCATTTACCTATTAAAATTATTATTGTTAAACATTTTTTGTTATTTTTTAAGAATAAATAAAGACTGAAAGCCTTAAAAAGCATTTTTTTATACACCAGTCATTTTGACTAGTATGATAGAAATAGGTATACTAAAAATGGTGGTATACCTAGTGTTAAAATAGAAATTTGAGAGATGATAAAATTATGATTAGGTATTATAGAAAAAAAAAATGAAAAAAATAAAATGATAATTTTATTATCTTGGCGTTGAAAGATTCGAAAAAGTTTCTCTTACTTCTTCTTCTTCTTCTTCTTCTTCTTCTTTTCGATGGAAATACATACGACCTTCCAACACGCCCACATAATGAGCGGGAAATTACGGGTAGTTGCTTGTAGATGACAATGCGTTTGTATGTGTATATATATATATGTATGTGTATATATATATGTGTATATATAGGTATTTAAAGATAACGTTCTTCAATTCAACCAATAAAAAGATTTGTAATTTATTTTACGATTGTAAACGATCATTCTCGTATCGAAGAATAGAATAATTATTGTTGATGTCGATAGTGTTCGCTATTAAATCATATATAACATTTTATTTTTTCCATCAATTGTAATATTAATTTTCAGTTCATAAAAGAATAGACAATTAGAGGTTACCAATCAATCTTTCAATGATGTATTTATGATTACTGATAAAAATCTTACAACGTGTGTAAATCGTTATTCTATACTTTCATATTAGATTACTATAACGAATCAGTATTGTTATTTGAAACTAAAAAGTGTTAGATGATTTTATAATCATATTTATATCATATTTATCTTACGATTTAAAACAAAACAGAATTTTTGTTCTTTTAATTATACATTTATTTCTTTTTATTCTTTTAATTGGTTAGTTTAATCGAATATTTAATTTATAATTTAGTTTAGAAATAATTAAAAAAAGTACATTTTTAAATATTTAACACTAGATATATATATCACCATTTTCAGTATACCTACTTCTACCACACTGGTCAAAATGACTGGTGTATACAAGAAAATGCTTTTCGAGGTTTCCAGTCTTCATTTATTCTTAAAAAATAACAAAAAATGTTTAACAATAATAATTTTAATAGATAAATGGAATAATAGTTATTTTTAAATAATAAAACGTTTAATTATTTACAGAAATCAAATGTTACATGCAGTAGAAATTTTGAATTAAAATGTCCCGACCAGTCAAAATGACTAGTCTGGTATATCTAGTGTTAAATATTAAATATTTTAATATATTATTTTATTATTTATTATTATACTATTTATTTAAAATATTATAATATTATAATATTATAATATAATATTTTAAATATTTTTTAATTTTCATACATACACACATACATAATACATTACATATATATAAGTCTTGAAACTTTTACAGAATAATAGGCATAGAACTTTTCAACCGATCTATGTAAAATAAATAATAAGCATATGTAAATATAGATTCGAATGATAAGCAAAACATAAACAGATTTTATCGTTTGTTTACGACTTTGACAGAGATCTTCTCTTTTATTTTTTTAATCAGTTTCATTCCAACCATTATACTGGTAAGACGTGTTCGATTATTATCTAATTTTACAGTACAATTATGCAACTCACAATTTGACTGCATATTATTCATGTGAGTGGGTTGAAAAATATTGAGCCTAACCATACAAACAATCTTTTTTCTCAAATCAAATTCACTAATATTTTTTCGATTAAATTAAAAAAAAAAAATAATAGGTAATAGTAGATATAAATAATTTATTTATTAATTACAATAAAATAATTATATTATTAAATAAATAATTCAAATAAAAATAACTTATGTAAATATAAATTAAATAAATTCTGTTTTGTTTTCTCTCTTCTAATTATAAATATAAATTGAAACAAAACATCAGGATGGTTGTTGAATCATGGTGATAAATTTTATAGAAAACTTATCTCATTTATGGGGTTTTTAAGAATAATAATAATAATAAAAATAAAAATAATAATAATAATAATAATAATAATTAGTGGAAGAAAAATGTAAAAAAAAAAATAAAATATAAAATGAAATATAAAATGAAATATAAAATTAAATATAAAATAATAATAAAAAAAAATTAATAATAATAATAATAATAATATGATATAAAATTTGTATGAGATCGTAATGATGAATAATAAAATCGTAGGAAAAATTGACACTATAAAAATGTTCTTTCTTTTTTTCTACGTTTTTATTTCATAGTCGAGTTTATAGAAAGAGGTCCTGTCTGAGTTACTCTGATTTATCTATCTCTGCTTTGTCTATTCTCTATTGGAAGGCCGTACGTTGACATAGATGCATAGAATATTCTACTTGCTTGCTACTTGAAAGTCAAACGGGCTATCGATTTTTCTATCGGCTGTGTTACAATAAATTATCCTATCTTTCTTATAATTTATGGAAATCCGTATAGACATTGAAAGATAGAAACTATCTTTTATTTTTCACAATCAGTTAACAGCATTATTAATTGTCTATAACATATAAAATTATTTTTTTTATCTTTTTCTTTTTAATTGTTTAATATTATCAATAAAAAAATTATATTATACCAAAATCTATCGTTTATTATATATATATATATTCAAATTTATTTATTATATTCATTTAATTTATTATTATTTACTTTCTATTATTATATTTATTTTATATTGACTTTTACTTGTTATTTTTATATTTGTTATTATATTCCATTAAAATTATTATGTAAATTGTGATTTATTATTTACATAGTTGGGGATTCACACAACAGTTTTTAATTTATTTTAAATATTAATATTTTCTGTGTACTTAAATTTACTTTTATTTATTTAAAAAAATATATTTTAATAGTCTTTTAGGAAAAATAAATTTTTATAATTTTTAATATATTATATATATATATATATATATATATACAATAATATAATAATTAAATATATATAATAATATAAAATATATAATAATAATAAAATAATAATAAATAAAAATATAATAATAAAAAAATAATATTAATAATAATAATATAATTTAATAATTATTTATTATAATTACTATATATATGAGTTGAGTGTTATTTTTATTAAAAAAAAATATTAATATAAAATATTAATATGTATTAATGAAATTTTGAAGATTTATGCTATAATACATTACTTACATATATTTGATTGATAGAATTTGAGATTGCTGTTATTAAACTGTCTTATTGACCGGTAGCTTAAAAATAGTCTTTTCATTGATTTCGATTATCTCGACCGATCGATGAAAAATATTTTCTTGTAAAATTTATCTTGTAAACGTTTATCGTTCAACATTTAATAATTCTGAACAAAAAATCATGATGTTATTTCAATTTGTAGAAATAACATTGTAAGATTTTATTTCGATATTTTTCTTATACAAATTGTTCGTGTATTATCAAAGAATTCGTGTTAAAATTGACCGATATATTTCACATTGTATTTTTGTATACATATAATTAATTCATCGTATATAAATAACGGCGTTAATTATAAATACAATCGCGATAATTTCACAGTGTGAATTTAAAATAACATTTGAATATTGAAATATTTAAATTACAGAGTTAGTAGCAGTTCAATTTAAAGTAGAGTTTGATTAATTTAAACGACACATTTCTTTTTATTATTATTATTATCATCATAATCATCATCACATAAAAAGTATCGATATAATATTATTATCGGATCGAAAATTAACAGAAATATATATATATATATATTTTTTTTATTAAATCATATCTCCCTCACATCAATTTTCTTTTTTATCAAATAAATAATCGAATTTGAATTTAGCCAAAGGATCGTAGAAAATGAAATTATACAAAAAAAAAAAGAAAAGAAAAGAAAAGAAAAGAAAAGAAAAGAAAAAGAGGAAACAAAAATCGATAAAGAAGGCATGATAAACGAGCTTAAGTGGAAACAATGTTAAAGATTACCCCCCCCCCCCACCCTTCGCTGCCCCTGCTTCTACTCCTTATCATCAGGTGGTGTATCTTACGATACTTTCTAATAAAATGGATTAAAAGAAAAAGAGTATTACGATCAGTTTGATCGGTACTTCGGTGGTGGGTTCTTATCGTGGAACGTTTCGCTTTAAAAGGACCGATCGATATTCGGACTAGATTCAGCAGAGACTTCACAAACGATACCCTAGTCTTCGTGACATTCGTGGTTTGCCGCTGACAATAAGCTTTACATTCTAATGATATACCCTACGATCCTATACAAGAATCAAAACACTCTCTTCTTCCCCCTTCTTTTTTTTTTTTTAGAGAAAAATTATATTCCTTTTTATTAAATTTTATTTTCACATATCCTATTATTATCGAATTTTAATTGCAATTTGAGAATTGCGAAATAAAAACGATCTTCGAAATATTTCATCTCTTAAATTTGTAATATTTTTATTTGGATTTTTTTGTTTTTGTTTTTATTTATAATAATAAATTTTTTTTATTTACTTTTGTTCGTATGCATAATATAACCTAACCTTTTTATTATTAATATTTATTTTTTTTTTTCATTATTATTTTATTATTTTATTTATATGTTACAAAAAATTTGAGAATTAATTCGATATAGTGGTAAGTTATACGAATATAAGTGGGTTATAGTTTTTATTTAAAATATATGTGTGTTTTATTTAAAATAAAATGATTTTCAAAAGATTTCATTTTATTAATAACTTATAATAATTTAATTTGGATTTGTGTTTTTCCTTTTTTTTTTCTTTAATAAACTTATTTTATTTAACATTGTTAAGTATGTATGTAAATACGCTTATATTATTAATATTTATTCTTCTTTGTTTCTTTTTATTTTTTTTTTTTTTTATTATTTCATTTATGTGTAATAAAAAATTTGAGAATTAATTCGATACTGTGATACTTTTTATAAATATAAGTGGGGATAGGTTTTATTTAAAATAAAATGATTTTTACAAGATTCCATTTTAATTAGTAACTTATAATAATTTTATTTGAATTTCTTTTTTTTTTTTAAATAATAAATTTATTTTATTTATAATATTTTTATATTATTAATATTTATTTTTTTTTGTTTCTTTTTTATTTTATTTTTTTTTTATTAATTCATTTATGTGTAATAAATAGTTTAAAAATTAATTCGTTAGGGTCGTATGTTGTACAGGTATAAGTGGGGTAGGTTTAAAAATTTACTAATACCAATCAATTGTTTAAACACGTTTTATTATATTTTATTTAGTTTGTTGTTTTTTTTTTTTTTTTTTTTTTAGAAAAATTAGTCAATCGTTTAAATTTCTTGTGTTACACATACTCGTATAAATTATGTTTATATTAATATTTATTATTTAACAGTCAATCTCAATGCAAAGGGATAATTGTGTACGCATATGTACGTATGTAAACGAGTTGATGAAAAGTATTGAGCTCAATATAGAAACCATTCTTTTTGTTCCTGTCTAACTCATTGTTATTTTATTTTTTTCTTTTAAATATCATTTTTTATAGTTATTCAGAAACGTATCGTTGATTCTTGAATAAATGTCGAGTTAGGTTGACTCAGCATATTTTCAATATGTTTTGCACGTATCCGGTAACGTCATCAACGGGTTTTGGATATATAAGAAAATTTTGTATCTGTTACAATCGCACGTTTCGTGAATATGTTGTATTCGCCATATGAGCGAAAAAACGTGCAACGATTCACCGAGTATGTAAACTATAATATACTATACTAACTATAATATCTAAATAATACAAATATATACACCATATTTATTGGATTATTTTTAACAATGTTTTTTTTTTATTTTCCAAAATTACTTTTATCCTGCGAGAAAATAAGATAAAAAGAAGTTAATATTATTATTTTTTTTTAATTCTTTTTATTTTTTACATCAAATTTCTCACGTACACTGTTATATCTTTTCGAAACTACTTCTTTTTTTATAACAATTATTATTTTTTTTTATTTAACAATATTAAAGTAATTTTTTTTTTATTTGCAAATAGACAGAAATGGGTTCAGTGATTTAAAAAATTTTCAAGTTTATTATGGAAACAAAATTTTTTTATTCGGTTAGGTTTACTTTTATTTTAAACAAAATATAAATAAGAAATGTAAAATAAAAAATGTAATAAAAAAAAAATATATTTTATTTCGTCGATTTATATTTTTCTTTTCTTTCTTTTTTTTTTTGGTATAAATTTTACAACAAAATTGTAAAACAATTAAACGATAATGTATAATTATTTTTCTAATTTTTTTTTTTTTAACGATGTTACTTACAGTTATTTAACTTTACTTCAAACTTTTTCGTGTTCTCAAATTAATTTTACTTTTCACCGTTGTATCTCCTCTTTTTTATTTTTCTCTTTTTTTTTTTATTTTTCTAATTAGATGTTAAAAAAAGAATAGATAAAACTAGGAAAGAATAACAGGTAAAGGAAAATAAAGATAAGGCACGAGTTTTATTCTATTTTTCCTGTGCCGTTTTTACGTTTGTAAACGAGCCTAACCAAATATACATATTATACAGTACACATACACACATAGATAATCTTTACACAATTTTACTTAAACACACGTGCACGTTTCACTTTTTTATTTTCTTTTACCTACCTATGCGATTATCTCACTCAGCATCGATTATTATGGGTACTTGCAAATTTTTTTTATTACCAATACTTTTGTTTTTATTATATTCGTCACTTTTTTATCTTTGCATTTTGGTTTTCTTCTTTTTGTTTAATTTTTCGAATAATATTCAATTTTTATTTTTTGTCTTTCCCCTTCCCTGTAAAAATGAAGGTAAATTTATGTATATAAAAACAAAATGTTGTTTTCAATTGTTAGGCTGACAAAAGTCGCTGTTTATCATAATAAAAAAAAAAATTAAATAAAAAATACGACAACTCTTCTTGCACGTATTAAAAATGCATATTTAATTTATATATATATATATATATATATGTATAATAAAATAAATCTATTCGTTTGAAATGATTGTTAACCCTTTGGGTACACATTTATTTGAAAATTACTTTGAAATATCATAATAATTTAAATATAATATTAAATGTTATAATAATAATTAATAATAATAATAATAATATAAAAATTACGCATTACTTTGAAATAAACGAGATTGAACTAGTTCAATCTCAAATGTTGTCAAAGGGTTAATTTAATTTCTTAGACTATGTTTTTTTTTTTTAATAAGGGAGAGGTGAAGCAACAATTTTAAAACAATTGGAATAAAATTAATAGCAAAAAGAAAAAAAAGAAAATATATTGTTACCAGTGGTTTTTGGGTCACACCTCTCTTTCCCTTTCCCTTGCCCTTATCAATCATCCGATTAACTCATTATGGAACTTGTTGTTTCTTTTTTTATTTATATATATATTAAAATTAATCAACTCCTTTGAAATGATTGCTAATTTAATTTCTTATATTATGTTTTTCTAATAAGGGGAGCGGGGTGTTAAATAATGTTTTCAGAACGATTAGAATAAAATTAATAGCAAAAAGAATAAAAGAAAAGGATATATTGTTACAAATGGTCATTTTTGGGGTCACACCTCCCCCTTGTCCTTTCCCTCGTCCTTATCAATCACCCTATTAACTCATTACGGAAGTTGTTGTGGAAGTGTGTGTGTGTTTTTTCTTTTATTATCTATAATTTAATGCAGGCGTGATTATTTGAAGAATATGTCCGATAAAATTTGAGTAGGGTACACTTAGGTGAACTCATTTGGAAGTTTTATCGGAAATCAAGGTAACAGGAAGAAGAGAATAAGACTTTAACCAGTCGCCCTTTTCGTTATATACGTCTTTTCCTTTTCCCTTCTATCTTATTTTATCCTATCCTATCATATCCTATCCTCTATCCTTTATCCTAACCTATCCTGTTGTTATCCTGCGAAGAAATTTACGACGTTATCGTCGAACGAAAGGAAACTAAAACTCCTCGTCCTTTTCCTTGTATCTCTTTGGAAGAAAATCTTTTGGTCGTAATATCCTTTTGCTTTTCTTCTACCAAACGAGCCAATCAATTCTGTAGGAAGAATGTTTTTTATGTTTCATCATATCTTCGAGGCTCGTTATACCAGATATTGTGTATAAAGTTAATCAATATTAAAATAAAATATAATATACACACACACACACATACACACACAACCTACATTCACATAAAGTTAATAGTACAAATTTATATGAATTATTAATAAATTATTAAATAAATAATTACAAACATTAGAGTAAGTTTTTTAACAAATGATTTTAGAATTTCTCTCTTTCTAAATATATATATATATATATATATATATATATATATATATATATATATATATATATATATATATATAATATATTTACTAATAATTCTTTTTAAATATATTTATAATATATATTGATCATTTTAAATATATTTTCTAATAAATTTTTCTAAATATATTTATAATACATATTTATTATTATTTATGTATATATATAAGAAGTTTATTTCAGGTATACCCTTTTAGGGTGTTTACCCCGAAGGCCCCCCCTACATGCTCGTTCCCCTCGACAATATTTATGTATAATATACTATATATATATAATATATTTTCTAAATATATTATATAATTTTCTTGAAATACAAAAATAATAAATTATTTGTTTTTTATAAACAAATTATTTGCCTATAAGTACCTTATTGTAACGAGGATTAATAATTTTATTTATTGTTATTATTCGTGTTTCTTTCTTTCTCTTTCTTTTTTTCTTTTCTTTTTAAATTCATATTATCTTTTTACAATATATATTAATTATTAATTATTTTTCTATCTTTTGTCAAGTTTCACTACTCGTCATCGTTTTACAACAAATCATCGTTATTACTTATTTTATATTTATCTTAATTATTTCTTTCTTTCTTTTTTTTTTCCTTTTTCCATTTAAAATAAATTAATATCCATTATCGTAAGAAATTTTGTTCGTTAACAAATTATAATCGTTATTCTAAGGTTATTTAATTAATTATCTAATATTTATAGTATTTTCTATTTAGTGTTATCTCTTTTCAATAAATATCAATTAGACCGATTGATTTATTTGAATAATAACGTAGGATAGAAAATTGGTTAGAGATAAGAAAAAAAAAGTATTTATCTATACGAACATTTCCTTTTTAATCACGTATTATGCGTTTCATGTGTTATCATCAGTACGGTACCATTTTAAAATGTATACATATTTACATACATGATGATTGGCGTTATATCACAGGTTAGATGATTAAATATTCGAGTTCTTCTTCCTTTTTCTTTTTTTTTTGTCTTTTAACCGCATGCATGACAACGTGACATAACTATAGACAATGGTTTTAACATTTAACACGAGTTCAGTTGTAGGAATGTTTCAAAGCAAATGAATCTTGATGGGAAGAAAATGTATTGTCCAATTGGCTTGAGACACCCTATACATATATACTTACATATATAGATACTTGGATAGGCCGTCGATATCGTACGACCTTGTGGCATCGACCACTCTACCATTTTCCTTTTACCTTTCTGAACACCTAACAACGGCTTCCTTTCATTTGTGAAAACCTTTTTTTATCCTTTTCTCTTTCTCTTTTCTTTCTTTCGATTATTTGAAATTCTCATTTTGATTGTATTAAAAAAAAAAAAAAAAAACCATAAAAAAAAATGAAAAATACACAACAGAAATTTGTAATTAAAAATTACTTTAAAAGCATATTATCAATATTTTTTATAAGTAATGGTAATTGTTAATTCTTTTTTGTTGCAAATTGAACAAATATGTATTTCCCTCTTTTTTTTTTTTTAATATTTTTTTTATCCTCCATTTTAATTACTCGTAATATTAGTGTCGATGATATATATCAGAATAATTAATTATTGAAACTATGATATAATAATTGTTGATTGTTTATCGTTTTTATTTATTCATTTTTTATTTTTTTTATCTGTTTTTCTTTCAATTATTAGAAATATTAGAAATTTGTTCCTAATTGTAATAAAAAAAAAAGAAAACAAAACAAAAAAAGAATACACAAATAAACAATAAATACATAATAGAAATGTGTACATAAAAATTACTTTAAAAATGAATTATATATTTTTTTCTCTAAATAATTCTTATTGTTAATTCTTTTTTTTTTTTTTTGCAAATCGAACACAATTTAAATTCCTCTTTTTTTTTTTTTCTTTTTTTCTTCCGTTTCAATTACTCGTAATATTAGTATCGATTATTATTATTTTTCTTATGAAAAATTAATTATTGAAATTATGATATAATCATTGTTAATTGTTTATCGTTTAATCTATTCACTTTTTATATTTTTTTTCTATTTTTTTTTTTCAATTATTTGAAATGCTCATCTCGATTGTATTAAAAAAAAAAAAAAAATGGAAAAAAATATGCAACAGAAATTAGTAATTAAAAATTACTTTAAAAACGTATTATGTTTTTCATTAAGAATAATTTAAATTGGTAATTTTTTTGTTCAAATCGAACACAATTTATATTCCTCTCTCTCTCTCTTTCTCTCTTTTTTTTCTTTTTTTTTTTTCCCATTTCAATTAATCGTAATATTAGTATCGATTATATATAAGAAAAATGAATTATTGAAACTATGATTATTCCTAATCATTGCTAATTGTTTATCGTCCAATTTACTCATTTTTTATATTTTTTTCTATCTTTATCTTCCTCAATTATTCGAAAATTTTTTCCTTTATTGTATATTGAAAAAGAAAAAAAAAATAAGAAGAAAAACAATGAAGAAATACAATTAATGACCTACAATCAAAGAACAATTATTATTGTTAATTATAATTGATCGATTCAATTTAATTCCTCATTTTAATTAATTCGTAATTTTCGTATACATTGTAAATATAAAAAAAAGAAAATGTTCCCATTTAATCGAACTTATCGTAAAAAAAAAAATTAATAATTCATAAATACTATTTATGTAAAATATCGAATAACAATTTGTGATTAAGGTTTTCTTAATTTCTTTTTAACTTTTATCAAAATGTATCATGTATTGCAAAATAATTAATCGTTGTACACCTACACTTTTAAAGATCTTATTTCACAAACGCATGAACATATTTATATATGTGTATGTGTATTATCTTTCAATGTTTGTCAATATCCTATCCATGTTTACGCAAAAGCAAATCGAAACGTTGTTCCGTGCGTTGTTGCGAAATATTAGACCCTTTTTTTTTGTTTTTTAAACCTAGGTTTATATTTGTTCTTATTTTTCTTTTTTTTTTTCTATCGGCTTAATTTTTAGTTTGTTTGTTTATTTACGTATACATGTGCATACATACATATATTCATGAAGTACCGAATACACGAATATTTATCTTTTTCTTATTTCGAATATAAAATTGAAATATATATGTGTGTGTATTGGATGGTTGTGTGTGTATTTTATTATTCTGATATAAATTAATTCAAAACTTTCTCTATCTCTCCTTTTTTTAAATCTCTGTTCGTGAAAAATATTCGTTTTTTATTTTTATTTTTATTTTTATTTTTATTTTTATTTTTATTTTTACGAATTCTTTTGCAGTAATTCGAAACTTCACGCACGGTGACAAGAATTTTTAATATTTTTTCGATACTTGTCAATAAAAATTCGTGATCTTTTTGTTTTTGTTTCGATAGTTTAGTTATTTCTATATAAATTTATAACTAAATGTTTTATTCTCGATACTACGTATGAATTGATAAAGTGTGTCGAGTAAAAACGTGTTTTCTTTTTTTCGTTTTAAACCATAGTAAAGTTAAATTTTTCTTATCGTAAATATTTTTGGATTTGTTTTGTTATATAAAATAATTTTATTAGAAAAAAAAAAATAAATGATAATATTTAATTTTTTGCAATTATCTTTTTCTTTTTACTTATATTAGCCTACTGTAATAATTACCATAACGTGTTCAATGATTATAACACCGTAAGATGCAAAAACAATCGTGATCAAGAATAAACATTAATAAAAAAAAATAATAATAAAAAAATAAAATAATAATTCTCATCATAAAAAGATAATCTATAAACTTATAACTGAATATAAATAAAAAACTATAATATAAATAAAAAAATTCAAAAACCATACTTGTGATTTATTATTAAATAAACCACCCTACGAGCGTTTTGGTTGCGACGTTAAATAATTAATTTAAAAAAAAGAAAAAAAATAGAAAAGAATATAACCAAATAAAAAAGAGAAAGAAAATATATTGCAAAACAAAATAAAAAATAAAATAAACTAAAAATAAAAAATAAAAAGAATATACAAACAAATAACAAAATAAAGAAAATATATTGGGAAATAAAATAAAAAGAATATACAAACAAATAAAAAGACAAAAAGAAAGAAAATATATTGCGAAGTAAAATAAACAAAAATAAAAAATAAAAAATAAAATAAACAAAAAATAAAAAATAAAATGAATAAAATAAACAAAAAATAAAATCGTAGAAAATATATATGAAAAAAAAAAAAAACAACAAATCTGTCGTATTTCCAAGCCTAACAACGTATGCTAACGAGAATTTAAAATATGTGGAATGGGGTGAGAGGTGAGGGGTGAGGGGTTAAATTTCAGGTAACTAGAATAGGTGCGCGCGCGCACTCTCACGCACGCACACGTAAGTTAAATATCGCAAGAGGGTGGGTGAGGGAATCTACGTCGTTGAGGGAGGGGTGGTTACGGAGGGTGTCGAGGAGGGTGGCTAGATGGCGACATCGAGGGATGAAACTTGTACAGATAGAGAGAAGAAGGGTGGTTCGGAGAAGATGAAAGAGGAAGAGGAAGGGGTGAGGGTTGAGGTAGGTGGTGGTAGTGGTGGTGGTGGTGAAAGAGGGAGGGTGCAGGCTTCCGTTCAACTATGAACATTGGTGAAACGTCAGTTACCTCGCGACTATACCTCCGTGAGGGTTTAAATACGAGTTCCGAGTTATTTCGTGCTACTGTTACCACAATAAGCGTATTTTGTACTTTCAACCCCCTTGTTCTATCTGCTATTTCATTCTTGAGTATGGTTCACATCTGTCTGTCTCACTCTCTCACTCTTTTTATCATTCATTTTTTTCATTCTTTCATTCATTCTTTCATTCATTCATTTTTTTGATTTGGATTTTTTATCTTCATTTCTTACCCCTTTTTGATTATTTTTTCTTTCCAATTTTTGCTTTTCTACTTTCGTTGATTTATTTTGAATCTATTTAATCTGTCTGTATTTATTTTTATTTTTATATTTATTTATTTATTTTTGTATTCTTTTTTGTTCTTTTTATTAGTCATTTTTGGATAAAAATAAAAATCAACAAAAGTTAATTACTAAGGGGATATATATTTTTAATATTATTATATATATTTTATTTGAGGATATTATATTATATCCTTGTATATATTTTTATTACGTATACATGGGTGTGATAAAAACATTTGAAATATTTTTTAAATAATCATTATAATAATTGCAATCTCAAATATATCTCTTAATTCAAATTTTCATATTTCATATTTAATTGAATATTTTTTAATTGGATAATAAAAAAAAATAAAAAAAAATACACTAAATGCACGTTCTTTAAATTAATCGAACATCGATCAATACAAACTAATGTAATAATTTGTTTCTTTTTTCTCGTTAATTTCTGTTCATCTTTTTTTCATTTTTTTTTTTATATTTGATTATATCATAATGCATGTTGCACATATATATATATATATAATTCGTGGTTGGTTAATGGAGATTATTTAGATTTACGTCGATTAAATAGACATTAACTTACAGTACCGATGCTCGGTACGATAAAAACGATTTTCATGTCACACGCTGCTAGCCAATTATGGTTTCTAAAGTAAGATAATCATCGTCGTTTTCATAAGGGAGGAGACAGTATGTTTTTATTATTAACTAGTGTAACAAATATTGAGATTCTTTACAGTTACACGTTATACCATTTCAGGATTATTTTCCTATTTAATATTCCACTTAAACGAACAATGTAATTATTTGTTTCTTTTTCATTTAAAAAAAGGAAAAAGAAAGTGAGTTATTTTTTATTTCTGAGTCTTTAGGTTGCATATGAACCCCATTACCCGCCACAATACGAAAATGCAATAAAAAAAAATTAAATTAATTGTATAACGATATTCATACTAACCAAATAATAGTAAATACCAAACAAAAATAACTAAACCAAAGTTATAAAAAAAAAAGAAAAAGAAAAAAAATTTAACCAAATAGTAAAATAAAGAAATTTTTTCAACAATTTTTTATCTTTTTTTTTTTTTATTTAAATATAAATATTATTTTATTTTATATCATTAATTATTCAATTTCAAATAAAATAGTGAGAATTTTAAAATATTTTCATGAAGCACGAGGTGTACGATTTCGATGATTTTAACGAATATATTTCATTCTAAAGTTGCTGTTATTAAAAAAAAAAAAAAAGAAAAAAATTTCCAAATGCATCCCCAAAAAAGGCCATTGGAGAGTAATGGATTGAATCTTGCAAATAATGTATCCATTTTGTTTTTTTTCTGTTTCTCTCATTCTGTTTTTATATACATATGTATCTTTATCTTTATCTCTATCTTCAATTTTATCTTTATTTCATAATTTCCTAATTTACGTTAGAGATTAGCGGCAAGTGCTCATTTCTATTGAATTATTATCACTGTGCTAAACTCGCTATTACCTTTTCAATCTCCCTAATGGTTCGTTTAATGCAACTTCCATACTAACGATCTAAGTTTCATTACAATTAACACGAGTAGTGTCTAAATGCTTTGTTTCTAATGGGATCCATCTACCTTATGGATTATATGTTAAGATCTTACTTATTTCGCATGATGTTATTCTGTTACATCGTACAGAAAAATCCTCCTTCTCCTAACTCACCTTCTTTCTGCCCTAAATAATTCCAAATAATAGTAATGAATAGGAGTATATATATATATATATATATATTCATCGTTCAGAAATATTAATTTTGTTTTAATAATTTATTATAATAAATAATTATATTATAATATAATTATTGTATTAATAAATTTATTATTTTTTTTTATTAATTTTGTTAATAAATTTATTATTTTCTTTTTATTAATTTTAGTACTAAATATATTCGTTTTTTAATTAATTTTATTAATAATTTTTATTATTTTGTTTTCTCAATTATATTAAGAAATTTATTATTTTTTTTATTAATTTTATTAATAATTTTTATTATTTGTTTTTATTAATTTTATTAATAATTTTTATTATTTGTTTTTATTAATTTTATTAATAAATTTATTAGTTTTTAATTAATTTTATTAATAATAAAATTACTTTTTATTAGAATATTATAATATTGTTGGTTTTTCTTTTTTTTCTTCTTTTCTTTTTTTTTTTTTATATTAAATTTTATAATTTAGAAATTATTTTAAAATTTGTGTTTTTGATAATATATAACAATGTTAATAATCAAGATACAAGTATCGTAATATTTATTTGACAAAAATATGGTTAAACAATATAATCTCATATTGCCAGATAAGGATTATAAATGAAACAAGTTCGTGTAACAATTATTCGCGTTGAAAATTATTTTGATTTTATATACATGTACTATACCATAACGTTATGAATTAACAAATAATTTCGTATTAGATTGGTTAAAATTTGAATTTTATTCAATTACAATATGATACGTTAAACGCATATTCTCGTGTTACAGGCGTTCAATTTCAAAATCAAATTGATCGAAGTTGAATCGAAACGATATTTTTGTTCTCGAATTTGATTATATTGGTGAGATACGTTTCCATACGCAGTGTGTACGTGTGCGTATATGTATAATATGTATATAGTTATGCGTATACAAACGCTCTTGTCGATAATTTGTTTATTTTTATTGTTATTTATTTTTTTTCCCTCTATGTATATATTTTTCTATTATATTAGTTATCATCGTTTCTCAATTTAATTTTGTTTTGTTTTATTTTGTTTTTACACTTTTTTGCAATATTCCATTTTCAATTCTCTCCATTTCGTTGAGATTTTTTTTATATTTTTTTTCATATTCACTCACTCGTAGTTACATCATTTAGTTTGTAACTCTATTTTTTTTTTTGTCAAAAAAAGAAAAAAACATATTGTACAATAGAAAAATAGATGAATAAAATCACGAACGATACGAGTGGAATTTTATTGAAATGAAAAAAAAAATATATATATAATAGAAGTAAAAAAAGAAAGAAAATAAAAAAAAAAATAAAAATCGAACGAGAACATTCGTTTATTCGATTTGTCCAAATTTTTTCATTCTTTTTGTATTTTTTTTTTGTATTCTCCGTCTCTCTCTCACACACACACACTCTCTCTCCCTCTTTCTCCTTGTTTTTGTTGGTGAAAAAAATATAAACGTTTTTATACGCACGAGAAGTTTGATTTTTATACGAATTTTTGTATCTGCATGCATGTATGCATTCATACACATATAATACGTATGCATGTATGTATTATATCAAACAAGTATTTAAATAAAATTATTAAAATCCATAGAAAATAATCAATATAAAAATTATATAAAATTATATAAAAAATATATAAAAATAAAAGATATAAAATTTTATAAAAAAATATATATAAATAAATAAAAATATAAAATTGATAAAATGTATAAATTTATAAATTAATAAATTAATAAAATTAATAACAAATCGATAACGATTAAAAGAAGTTTACGAATTGAAGGACGAATTACGTGAACAAATCTACAAAAGATTTTGAAACGAAAAAAAATAATAAAATAATCTAAAAAAAGAAGAAAAGGGAAGAAAAGGTACAGAACTTCTTGTAACCTCGTGGGTGAGTAGAGTAGAGTAGAGGGGGGTTTACTACTTTTAGTTTTGTTGAGAATGAACGAAAGTAGAAGAAAATAAGGGGTCGGGGGAGTAACAGAAAAGGGGGTGGAAGTGAAAACCGGCTGGTATATTCGTTGGAAACAACTGGTGGATGCTGTCGAAGATGGAAAGAGTTCGAAATAGGAGAAAGGAGAAAGGTGAAAGGAAAAGAGAAAGAGAAAAAGAAAGAATGAGAGAGAGAGAGAGAGAAGTAGAGAAGCTTTATCGCTTTTCAATCCACTGCGGGTTAAGTGCGTTGGGAAAGCTCTCCTCTTTTCTCAAATGCTCTCAGCCGTTGGATTTCTGCCAACCTGGGGATAATAACCTTCACCTTCGTCGAGCCCGAGCTACCCAACCGAGCACTTTGCATTAACGTCGAATTAAAACGATAGCTTTTCTTTTTGTTTTTTTTTCTTTTCTCTTTGTTACCCTTTACCTTTTATCTACGTCCCAACACTTCCCATCTGTCCCTCGAAACCTCTTAACTTTTCAAATCGTACCTTTCTTTAAACCTACTTTTACTTTCTCATGTGTGTGTCCACCTGTGTTTCTTTTTATATTTCATTTTATTAAAACTCTTCGATTTTCAAGTTTTATTTGATTATTTTGTTTCTCGTTGATTCTGTTTTTTTTTTTTTTATTTGTTTATTTGTTTTAGTTCAAGGAAATATTTTTTTCGTACACCTTTAAAAAAAAGAAAAAAGGGAAAAATGTTCGATTTAGGTTCATTGTAGTGTAGAATAATTTTTATTTTTGTTTTTTTTTTCTCTCTGTGTTATATTTTATCTTTTATCTACGTCCCAAGTCTTCTCATCTGTCCCTCGAAACCTTTGAATTTCTCAAATCATTCATTTGCATTGGTTAAAAGGAATATTTTTTGCGTATACCTTTAAAAATAAGGAAAAAGGGTTCGATTTAGGTTTGGTTTAGATTGTGTAGAATAATTTTGATTTCTTTTTTCATTTTTCATCGTTCATCTTTGATGATTTATATTCAATTCTTGTTGTTAATTTATTTACATTTGTATGGCATCTATTGAAATAATTATGAATAAGTTTAAAGGATTGTTTATGAAAATTAAGATTATTTTATTTTTCTTTCATATTTTTTATTTTTGTTTAATTTCATTTCATGTTTTTAAATGTACACATTTTTGATTTGTTTTATGTTCAAATTCTTCCTGTTAATTTATTTACATTTGCATAATATCTTTTGAGAATATTCGAATGTATTAAAAATTTTTAATGGAAATTGTTAAATGTTAGATCGTTTTGTTTTTTTCTCATAGTTTTTTCTTTTTTTTTTTTCAATTTTTTAACAATTGGAAATAAAAATTGTAAAAATCGTTAGGTAAATACTGGATTATTTTATTTCTACAATAATTATGCAATTCTCGTTGGTTGATTAAATTAAAAATAACAATGGAGTCACGATTGACGATTATTCGAATTAGTATTTCCAGTTAATGGATTTTTATTCGCCACTCTATCTGTTCGAAATTGTTTGACGATGCAAATACACGTGATGGTCACTTTCTCATTCACGGTGATTCGATTAACAGATTATCAATGCGATTTTAACGATGTTACGCTTTTCCTCGTTGAATTGAATTCGTTCAAATTTTGCCGCCAATGGAGGATTGATTTCTAGTCTGTCACAATTGCATATTAATCAAAAATGTAATTATTCTCAAAATGATTGCAATATTATATTACTTTTATTCTTTCTTTACTTTCACATAATATAGAATTCATAGATAACGTGTATTAAACTTTTGTATATTTGTTTCATTTATTTTTATTTTTATTTTTTAAAGTTAAATCATTACATTGCAATATATATATACAGATCTCCCTCCAACAACACGGTAGATAGGTTCCTAGAAAATGCCGTGTTATTTGAAACCGTATTGTTTGAGACCCAGAGCCAATGCACAAAGGGGGGGTTACGTTCCGAAAACTTTTTAAAAACAAATATTTTTTTTTTTTAAATAAACAACTTAATTTTTATTAAAAATATAAATGTATGAACAATACAGAACAAAAAATATTATCTCAATTTAACGCAACTTTAATTTAATTTATTTTTTCCTCGTCACTGCTCAATTTTTTTCGGTGGAATGATATCGCCTTGACTTTCAGAACGTTTTTCTGTTTTTTTTTTTTTTTTTTAAGTTCTTGCATCTTCTTCCCTCTTGAAAAAAATCTGTAATTTTACTTTGCTTGTTGTTTCTTAACAGGTTCATTGTAAATTTCTCGGTATGAAGCTGGACAGTTTTGATGCTCCCTTTTGAATTTTCGGTTTCTTTCTTTGGAAGGATCTGCATTCAAGAAAAATGACTCAAGATTTTCAGCTAAGTTTAGGCCTTTTCTTGTAATATTTTTAATGTTAACTTATTAACAGTACAATCTTCATAATTGCTAGGGTTCTCAGAATCAATTTGATTTACAGTTTCGGATAACAGTTCCATCAAATCCGCTTCGTCAACTTCTTCTTTCACTAATAAACCTTGAACGTCCACAATAGCCATATTCACAAAACCTTCGCCTCCGATTGATTTAGCAAGTTCTAATATGCCACCAATTTCATTTTGTGACGATTCACGCAAGTTTTCTATTTTAATTGAAGAGAGTCATATCTTTTTCCAACACGCATTTAACGTTGATGTTTTCAGTTCACAACAGCGTGAAACACTTTTCTTTTCAGGCCATGGAGATGAAAAGAAATACTTTCCGCAACACTGTATCTTTAAGACGGTAAGCCTCGCCGTAGCTGTAGAAGTACAGTGTTGTAAACAGGTTTTTTTTTTTGAAAGAAAACCGTTTTATAGGATACCGTGTTGTAGGAGGGTTCTAACAATTATGAATCGTGTTATAGCGAAACTGTGTTAGGAGAAACCGTGGTGTTGGAGGGATACCTGTATATATATTAATTATCACACAAATATATTATATTCTTTTACACCAATTTTTTTCCCCTCCAATAAAGTGTTTCAAATCAAACCAACAAATTGTCTATCCTTTTTCAAATACTATTTTCTCAAATGGATATTACGTTGCAAAAACTAACATCATTTCTTTCCAATGGTTTCAATTTAATTAACAACAATAAAAAAAAAGAAACAAAAAAAAAAGAAATAAAAATTGTTCGAAAAAGATTGGCGTGTGAAATTTAACAACCTCGTGCCGATCTCTCGCTGCTAGGATAAAATAATTGTTTAATTTTTTTTTCCAAAGGCGTTTGGGTTGGGGGCGTAGAGGATGAAGAGAAAAAAGAAAAAGGAAAAAAAAAGAGAGAGAGAGAGAGAGAGAGAGAGAGAGAAAAGGGTAACAAAACCGTAATTACTTTTAGTCGAGATAAAAGGTTAAAGGTCTATTTTGGAAAATGTTCCTCGTTCGCTAATGGACCATTGGGTGGGAGGAATGTTTTGGGGAGAGGCTTGATGAAGTAAAGAGAAGGGTGAGTAGGTGGGTGAGTGGGTGGGCGGGTGGGTGGAATTGGGAGGCAACGAACAAAACGATTAAAATCTTTCTCGGCTGATTGGGGGAGATGAATGACAATGCGGAAGATCATTTGTCAATTCCCGATGACATTTGGGGCTCTTGATTAATTCAATGCAGATGTTCAAACCTTCCTCCCTTTCCCATCCCCTTCTACCTGTCGTCTCCTTCGAACGAAATTCAAATGTACAAAATTTTCCTCTTTCATTCCCTAATTTACCTTCCCTTCACATCCCTTTCCTTCTCGATTTCAGGAACATTGGTTGTTCGTTTTTGATATTTTCTTGGAAATCATTTTGTTTTCTTTTTTTTTCTTTTTTTGATAAAAAATTTGTTCTATGGGAGAGAAAAATGTATTATATTTATTTTCGAACGTAATGCATAAATGCATATTACTATTCTGTTATTGAATGTTAAAGATCAATAACATTGATTGACAAAACAAATATGAGATGATAATAAATATATATATATATATATATATATATATATATATATATATAAATTAATAAATATAATAAATATAGTAAATATTATAAAAAATAAATATAATAAATAACAAATATATAAATACAATAAATATAATAAATATAATGAATATAATAAATATAATGAATATAATAAATATAAATATAATAAATGTAGTAAATATAAAAAATATAAATATAATAAATGTAATACATATAAAAAATATAAAAAATATAATAAATATAATAAATATAATAAATAATAATTATAATAATAATAATGATAATACAGGACGTGCCTAGAATGAGTTAACGAATAAGAAAAAAATTAAAGAAAGGTATAGGACGTATGTTTGATAAGGATATTCATTAACGTGTCCCACTTTTTTTTTCACTGAACTATTACTGGTTGTTACCTTTTCCTATTTTTTTTTGTTTTCTTTCTTTTTCTTTTCTTTTCTTTTCTTTTCTTGTTCTTTTTCTTTTTCTTTTTTTTCTTTCTTTTTGTTCCTCTATTTTTTCGGTCCGATGAAACGAACGAACGAACGAAGGAACGGCACGTGCCATAACTGAAGAAATATTTGAGGTCAGCTTCGGGGACCAAATTTAGGCCACTGTCTAACCTAAACGTCATTTTACATTTTTTTTTCTTTTTTCTAAAACTCCGTCAGTCTATCACCACTTTTTGCTGTATCCCGTTTTTTTTTTACCCTTTTTTAAAATTATTATTATTATTATTATATTTAGGTCAAACGTGCATCGAAAGGTAATCGAAAATATTTTTGACGAAAAAATGATCGCCGTTTGCAGAATCTTGTTTGAATTATTTATCATAAAGGTGGTGGTGATATAAATTTTTAAAAAATTTTTCCCCCGAATTATTATTGTTGTTTTTAATATAAAAATAAATAAATTGGTAAAATTTGATTTGTTTATAAATGTTTTTAAAATACATGTCAACTGTTTCCATAATTTGACCGAAATTGTCTCAAGTTGCTTGTTGGCGTCAACATAAAAGGCCTCAAAAATGCAAAGGGTTAATATAATATTAAAAAAATATATATATATTTTTGTTTGAATATTCTTATTAAAAAAAAAAAAATAATAATAAAAAGAGAACAATATATTATTCTTTATACGAATATCGAAATGATTCGTGTATTATAATCGTGGGAAAAAAATTGAGAAAGAAAAGAAAATAGTAGGATCCATGTAAATCGCATAAATAGAAATTTTGAATAAGGGGTTTTGGGGGTGTCTTTAGAAATGAAGTTCTATATTTCTTAGAAAGATGATTATTTGCATAGAGAGAGAGAGAGATAGATAGATAGAGAGAGAGAGAGAGAGAGAGAGAGAGAACCAACAGAATTCAAGCCACAACCCTTTTCGTATGAAAGTATAGGGGAGAGAGGAAGGAAGGAAGGAACGTAATATCAAAGAGGTTTTCGTGCAACCTTGAAAGCTGTGTGCTTCGTAAGAGGATTCCAAAGTAATCCAATATGTGACACGTGCTGTAATAGAATCGTTGTTATAACAATGACGATATGTTTGCGTTTAGGGGTAGTGGCTAGTTGCTGATAGGTTTTAACACTATTAAAACAGGATGGTTTACAAATTTGCGATCTATTAGAATGTCTCATTAATTTTTTTTTTTTTTTTTTAAAGAAAAAAATCGATATTTTATTTGAATTGATCAGAATTCTGTGATTTGATATTATACAAAAATAAGATAGGTTCAAATTGTATAATTAATTATTTAAATTATTGTATTATAATACAATTTCTATGGAAGATTTAATACTATAAAAAAATAAGATAGGTTCAAATTGTATAATTAATTATTTAAATTATTCTATTGTAATACATTGTTTATGGGTGATTTAAATTCATAATTTCTTTTGTTATTTTTTTAACACATTTACGAAAGTTGGTTATGTTAAATTTTGCAATTATTTATTCACGTATATACGTATATAAAGTATAAATTTTTAATGTTACAATTTTAAGCATATATATATATTATGTAATTATATTATAACATGTTATTTTATTATATTATTTAGTATATTAATATATATTATTTATTATATTAATTAATATAATAATATATAATAATATATAAATAATATATAATATATTATTTATATATTATTAATAAATATATTTTATTTGGTATATATATATATATATAAATAATTATAATATGTTATAACATAATTATAATATTAAAATTGTATCTGTATATTTCAAATATATATATACATATATATATATATATTTGAATAAATTTGTAGAGACGAATGTTGATATTTGTGTAGATTTGATATCCAATAAAATCTCATATAATTATTATTCAATATTCTTTCACGTCATGTAAACCAATTACATAAAAATAAAAGTATAAAAGTATAAAAGTATTATACATATATACAAAAAACTTTTACGTGATCATTTTTGATCCTTAAAATTACGATTGTCAAATAAATCGAAGATTCTAATGGATAATCGAACGAATAAAATTTAAAAAAAAATAAAAAAAACAAAAATAAAATTCAAGTAAAAAACATTCTCTCACATACACATACACACACAACATACACATAGTAAAATATCAACTTTGATCTCCCATAATCGTAATGTACATACGTGTCCTTCCTATTATTATAGTACAAAAAGGGAATAATCGAAGTTGTGGTGTTCTATTGATAGATGAACGTTAGCGAATAGAGCCGATCACTATGGCCTACTTTCGTGAACGATCATACATTGTCAGTGGTTGGGTGGTTGTGGTGGTGGTAGTAATAGTAGCATGTATGAATGTGTGTGACGTTTACTCCCGCAGTTTCGATTCGAAGATTCGTGAAAAAAGACGATAAGAGAGATAGGGGTGGGGTGTTGTGGGTGGTGATGGGTTGCTGTTTTTAGTTGGAGGCATCACCAACGAGACGAAAACGTCAAGGTCGTCGACATTTACGTCAATGTAACTCTTTTCTTTTTCTAATCCACACACCTTCCCTTCTTTTCTTTTTTTTTTTTTTATCTTCATTCCACCCTTCTACAATCTTTCAATATCATCCTTCTTTTCCCTTTTTATTCTCTCTCTTTCTATTCCTTAGTGTTTTCTTTTCTCTCTTACTTATTCGTTTCTCTTATTTTCTCAGGACACACATTTCATTTCTCTCTCATACATTGTTTCTCTTTCTATCTCTTTTTTTTTCTCTGATGTATTTATTTTTTTTTTTAATTTTTCTTTGTTGTATATTATCTCTCTCTCTCTCTCTCCATCCCTCTCTCACGTACACACATATACACACATGCATCGTCTTTCTGTCTTTCTTTTTCCTTCTGGTACTCTTACTTATATCTCTTTCTTTCTCACACAGTCATCTTTTTCTTTCACCTATTTTCTCTCTCTCTTTCTCTCTCTTTCTCTCTCTCTCTCTTTGTTAAGAACAAATCCGTTGTATTATTCTCTCTCTCTCTCTTTCTTTCTCATTTTATTTTATGTTCTACTCGCGTAGTTCTTTCTCGTTTTCGTCCTACTTGCGATATCCCTGTATTCACCTTCCCTCCACCTCTAACCCCCCTGACCCCCCTGACCCTCCTTCATCCTTTTTACTTTTTATTTTTCTCATGTCAGACGTTTTTCTGCCGAAAGAACGTCGAGTTACCTTCGTCTTGTTCGTTGTCATCGTTGTCCACGTAACTTGACCTGGGAAATGAGTTTCATTGCAGAATGAGTGTGTGTGTGTGTGTGTATGTGTTTGAGAGAAATTGGAATTCTTTGACCAATCATTACAATGAAAATTTCAAAGGTTCTATCTGTAAGCAATGCCATCGTAAAATCAATCTTCCAACTTTCCCCTCCCTACTTCTATTTTTGATTTCTACGAAGACTTGATTACAAATAAAATAAGAACCAAAAATACTTCTTCTTACTTTCTTCCTCTTTAAGGGTTTATCCCTCTGATCGAAGAAGAATCCTACTACTACTAGTATTACTACTACTATTACTATCATCTTGATTAGAAATTTGTCTTTCTTTTTTTTGTTTTTGTTTTTCTTCCTCTTCTTCTTCTTCTTCTTCTTCTTCTTCTTCTTTTTATGTCCTATCAAAATTTAGGAAGGAAAAAAATGTAATCCTGTAAAATTTGATTTGTTGTAAGTATATATAAAGAAAAGAAAATAGAAAAAAAAGAAGAAAAATTTCATTCGAAAATATATGTTTGTAGTAGTAAAATGTTTTTGTGTGTGTGTGTGTGTTTTTTTTTCTTTTATTCGATTGTGAGATTTATTTCAGTATTATTATTTAGATTTGTCTCTTTAACAGTTGAACTGTACACAGTTAGAGAGAAAACACGAGTAATTTATTAATTTACATAGAAGGTTTATAATTAGGACAAGTCAAATATTAATTGACGTACTTGTTTTTTCCTCTTTCAAAATTAATATTAAAATTAATTAAGGTATTTGTTTTTTCTTCTTTCACAACGATCATAAATTTAATAACAGGTAGTTAAAGTGTCTCTCTTCACATTTAAAATTTGCAATAAACAATTTTTGTTTAATTTTTTTTTTCGTCCCTTTTGTTTCTCTTCTTTCTGAATTTTTTTCTGTAAAAAATTCGAAATATTCGATACTATTTTCATTAATATATTCCAGGAAATTTCTAGTAAAGAATTTTCTAAGATAATCTCATCGAACAAATTAAATTTTTCTATAACTTTTTGTTTACTCGTCTAAAAATTTCAAATGATACGACGATGAACGATATTTTTCTTTTCTCCAAAAAGTTTCTTATATATTAGAACATACAATTTTTTATTCCATTTTTTTTTCTTCTATGTTCCCAATCATATTTTTACCAGTAATCGTACATTACTTTCTATTGGGTGGCGTATCGTTCCACGCCTTTTTTTGAATACTGCCTATATTCATGGGAAATTTTATTATTCTATCATATTTTATTTCTATGGGGAAAAATCCGTCAAAAGATTTCAATATTTTCCATATATGTTACACATATATATATATTGAAATGTATATTCTATACACATATATTATATATATATATATATATATATAGAAATGTATGCACGCGTAGGTTGGTGAATATTGAAATAGGAACCTTCTGGAATATTTCTGTGGAATTGGTGAACATAAGGGGGGAAGGGAAATGATAAGGGGAGGGGTAGGGATAGGGGAGGGGAAGTAACCTTTAGAAAAGGGAATGATATCATCATTTACAGATAAAATTGACGCACTTGTGTTAGCATTTCGTCTGGTACTTATCAAGGTCGTTCTACTTGATTTATACTTCAAATACTAGCTTACTTATATTCCTTTTATTTTTTATTTTTTATTTTACGTTGTTTCTTGTTTTTTCTTCCATCACTTTTCTCCCACTCTTTTCATTTTTTTTTCTTTACGAATAAAAACTTTTTCTCTTACGTAGTTTATTTTATTTGTTATAATTTTTTTTTTTGTTCAGTTGTTTTGAACGTCTGAGTAAAATGCTTTTACGATTTTTATTTGATCGTAAAGAGAACTTTCCTCGATTTTAAATTCCAAACATTTCTTTACCTTTGTTGTCTTCTCCTCCCCCTCCCCCTCCCCCTCGCCTCCTCTCCTCTCCTCCTCCACCTGCCCAATCAACTCCTTTATTTTTCGTCCTCGTGCTATTTATTTTTCTACACTTTCGTGTCGTAATTCAATATTCTTCGACAATTTTTTCTTGACAATCTGTTACGATTTAAAGATTGATCGTATTTTTTTTTTTTCGAAATAGAAATTTTTATATAAAATACCCTGCTTCTTCCCTTCTTCCCACTTTCCTGTTTTTTTTTCTTTTTCTTATTTATTCGTGATTTTTAGGACAACTTGTATGAAAGTAAATAATTCATACACTTGTAGTAGAATTTTTCAACTCTTTCTTTTTGCCTACAATTTATCTCTTATTATAAATATTCATTTATTCATTTATTCATTTATTTATTTCTATTTGACAGATTAAAGAACACGAATATTTTGTATTGTTTCGACAAAGGATTTAAAAAAAAAAATAAATAATAGGTTCTCGAAAAAAATTGGCAAAATGTTCGATTGTATTCATAAGCAAAATGTTTTTTATTTTTTTATTTTTATTTCAAGAATAAAATATAAATTAAAACACTATCGTCGGGTCGGGTATTTCTACCTTTTTCATAGACTGGCGCTGGTCGGTGGGTCGCGTATTAATACGTTTTATGCAGAACATAAGCTAAGTGTCAGTAAAACACTTACTAATGCTTGTTTTTTTTTATTGTTACTAATTTTTGAGCAGAAATGATGTTTTTTGTAAATCTTGACCAGTGTTTAGTCTTAAATTTATTAATTTTGAAGAATAATTAATAATTTGATGAAATGTGCTATTTTGACACTGCAAGTTTCGTGCTTACAAAGTAGCATAAATTCAGTTGATTAATTTTGATAGCATTGAGAGTTTGAGGTTTCTACATCTTTGAAATACTATTTGATATCTATTTTCCAAATTTCGTTGAAATCCTACTATTAGATGTGAAGATATAACATGTTTTCTAAAAAGTGCACTGCTTTGATATTTCACTCATTTTCGTCCGCTACACGCGTGAGTCAAGCACATTATGTTACCCGACGATAGTTTGTTAAAATAAAAATAAATAAAAATAAAAAATCACTGGTAGATATAAAAATTAAAATCTAAATTTTAATATAAAACACTCGTACAGGAATAAAAAAATTTTTTCTTCTTTCTAATCAAATTAATTTAAAATCAAAACAAGGGAAGATAATTTTCTGGAGATTAAACTGAAAGTATCCCAGTATTTTTTGTTCTAACCTTTTTCTAAATTTCTTAAGAAAATCAGTTTGTGAACGTATATATAATAAGTGTACGCCTGAATTGCTTGAGTCGGGGCGGGGGGTGGTAATGGTGATGATGGTGTTTTACGATCATTTTGTATTTTACACCAAATATATTTTTCTTTCGAAGGAAAAAAGAAAGAAATTTATCTCGATAAAGAATTGATTAGAAAAAATTTCGACGACCCGTAAAAGGGTCGGTTTGGTCGGCTACGTTCGGAAAGGAAACGAACGTTAGTGGTGTAGTGGTGGTGGTGCTGGTGGTGCGCGTTGTTGGTTACTATGCAAGATCGGCTGGGATTGGTCGAGTTTGGTGGGTGAAAAGCGATCAATACCTGGAGGCTTTCGACATAGAGAGAACAGAAGGAGGAGGAGGAGGAGGGGGTGGTGAAGGAGGTGGTTGTGGTGGAATGAGTGAAAAGGGGTGGTGGGTGGAGGCGTAGGCTGGCGGTGTTCTCCACTCAGAGTCTCGAGGCTCAGGATTTAACGACAAGTACAACCTGACCTTGACAACGACCTCGACCTTGATAACCCACCTAACGAAAGAACCATGTCGTTCTCGAATTTCCCATCTCTCTCTCTCTCTTTCTCTCTCTCTTTCTCTCTCTTTCTCTCTTTCTCTTTCCTTGTTCTCTTCTTCTTCTTCATCTTCATCCTTCATCAACATCATCATTTTCCTTTTCGAAGGATATTTCCTTCGACAGGACCTATAGTATCTAAATACATACGGAAATTAAAACGAGATACGAATTTTAATGGAATGTTAGGTCATCAGGAAAGAGAGAGAGAGAGAAAGAGAGAGAATATCTAAATTGGGAAGGCAAGATTAATAACGTTTCTTAAAATTAGTATTATTATACTAATATAATTGTTACTAATATTAATATAATAATATTATAAATTGATTATAAAATAAACTAGTATATATTAATAATTATATTATAGCAATACAATTAGTTAATATTTATTAATTTATAAATACATTTTTTTACTTACTATATAAGTAAATAAATATATATATATATATATATATATATATATATATTTAGTTACTATATATTACTTATATATTACTAGATAATATTATATTATATAGTAATATAATTAGTTAAATTATATGACTATATAAATATAGTAATATATATTACTAATTATAGCAATATTATTAGTTAATATGTATTAAATAATAAATAAATTTGTTTACTTATATAGTAACTAAATAAATATATATATAGTTATTATATATGACTTATATATTAACCTATAATATATTATTAAATAATATACTATTATATCCCCATGTATCTCGAAAGGGAAGCATTATTTTGAATACAAAAAAAAATATAATATACTATTATATAGCAATATAATCATTTAAATTATATTACTATATAAATATAGTAATATATATTACTAATATTAATACTAATTAGATTAGTTGTATGAATTATTTAATGGAACGGTTTGAAGTATAATAAAATCAGCTTATTAATTTTAATCTATTTATCATTATTATTAATATTATTATTATTATTATTCTATATATATTTTTATACGTTTATTATTTTATATGATTATCTTAATACTCGAGAGCTTATCGCATATTAACGTATTTCTTTTTACATCATATACATTATTTTATTATATTAATTTTACTCTTGTCCTATATGTTATTCGTTCTTTGTGTATTACGTTTTGCTATCATTTGATCATTATCGGGATTACTTTCTGATAAATCACCATTTATGTACTCTTGTTTCTTCGTATATTTTGATTTTGAAAAAAGTAAACAAACATTTTTAAAAATACCATTTATCAAAGAATGAACAATTGCGGTTGGTCTGGCGAAAAGTTAAAAACATATGAAAGGAAAATACAAATTTTTATTTGGATGCATGTATGGATTTGTTATCGAAGATCATACACGTCGGCCAATGGGCACGTACAAGCTTAGTGGGCGGGTACTTGACATCGACCAATGGAACGTTACCGTCAGGCCCCGCCTTCTTTCCAATTTTTGACTCCGACAATAAGCTCCGACATTTTTTCCCCCTTTTCCTCATTCCGCGCCATTTCTTTTCTTTTCTTTTTTATGCTCCACCCCCTCCTCCTATTCCTCCTTTTCCACCTCCTTCTCTGACTATTTTTGTTTTTATTTCTGTTTTCGCTGTTTCCTATTCCCCCACCCCTTTTTTTTTCTTTTTTTATCCTTCGTTTCCGACGATGATACAGAAACATTGCGGATCGAAATAAAATGAGGGATAACGCGTGGAGATGGGTTCTTTTTTCGTTTTGTTTTTTATCTTTATTTCACTCGTAAAAGTCCAATGATGTTACTGGAGGAATTTTTCTTGGAATATTTTCCGAATAAAAAAGGGGAGGAGTCTCTTTTTAAAAATATTATTTATAAGATTACGAATGAAATTGATGCATTTTCTCATGGTAAAAATCGTTGACATGGTGGACATTTTTTTTTTGCTTATCTATTCGTTAATTATGAAAAAAAAACGAAAATATATTATTCGTAGATTTGAATTTTTCTACAAGAAACATCGTTTACGGAATTAATATTTATATCATTGAAATTAGAATAAATATATTTTTAAAAATATTAACTCTTTGCGCGGGATTATTTCGAAACGGCGCCATTTTGAATTTGTCTTCAAATTTTGAGGGAGGGGGAGCTTCCTTTAGGAATCATTTGTATTTTAATAGAAAAATAAACGTAATGATAAGAATAAATTTTTATAACGTTGTTTAATTTTTAAACAAAAATTATAAAATAAATTTTATCAGTAAAGTAACAGGTTTGAGAAAAATATCCCTATGAAAATATATAGAGATTAATATATCATTTTATTTACAATTAAAATTTAATGTACATCATTTTTTGTTATTATAATAATTTAAAGATTATTATCAAAATTATTAATTATTATTGAAATTTTGTCTTACTTAATATGAAGGATAATCAACAGTTTATAGTTTAATGTACTCGTATTTGATTGGTCAAAAATTTCGACCAATAACAATCGATCCAATAAAATATAACAGATCAGACAGTTTAGTTAATTCGAAGGAAACTTTCAGTGTATAAACTCGAATATCAAAAGATCGAGGACATTCGCAATACACTGAGTATATTTTGGTAACTCCATAAAAATTACCAACTAGGTGGACGTATATTAATGTCTTCTTTATTTTAAGTTTATTCTACAAATCCTACGGATCGTTTCTTAAAGTGAATTTCAAGTTGATTTATAACTTCAAATTGTTACACATTAATTTGCATCGGTAGAGGTATTAACATAAAAACAAGAAAAATAAAGTACAAACTTTTTTTTTATTTTAAATTATTTATCATAAACCAATAGAAAAATGAGACTATAAATTTATTATATTAATTTCACATCGTATACACAATAAAATAAAATAAAAAAAAATAAACGTACATATTTAAAAAAATCTAGTAACATTTTTAACTACACGTGTATGAAATTTTATATTATGTTTGTTTAAAAAAATAAAAATGTTTTTATAACTTGATGATCAACTAATTGAAAAATGTTTTTTTTTGACGAGAGTTTCGTATTTGTACAAATTGGAATTATATGATGAGATAAAATAAATAAATAAATAAAGAAAAATAATAAGAAGGGTATAAAGAACGAATGCGATACTGTTTGGAAAAAAAAATACATGAGTAGAAAGAGAGAGAAGAGTCAAAAGAAGGATCAAGAAGATTCATTAAATTCATTTTCAACGTTTCAACGTCACGTCGTAGTCGTCATCTTCTTCGTGGTCGTTGTTGAGCGGTCGACCTTAATCGGATTTGATCGGTGCTGTAGACACGAGTGCTCGCGTACTCGGGGTGCGAAGCAATTGGCACGGCGTCAAAAAGATAAAGACAGAATATATATATATATATATATAGTATGTGTGTATGTATGTATATATTCGCTCATATGTGAGTTTGTATGTAAGTGTGTTGTGTTGTATAAATTCACGTATGTGAATAAATAAGTGTGAATTTGTGAACGTATATATATAAATATGTGGTTGTGTGTATGTATGTGTATATGAGCGAATAAGTGAGTTTACTGTAGTGTGTGAATGCACGTATGTGAAATGAATGAATGTGAATTTGTTGAAGATGAACATATGTGTATGAATACGTGTGCACTACTAGTACGTGAATAAATTTATTAGTAAGTGTACATAAATGCGTGTGTACTACATGTATGTAGTCTAGTTTATCTGTAAGTGTATTGTGTTGTATGAATGCTTGTATGTGAATAAATGAATATGAATTTAGTAAGAAGAAAGAGAATGTATGCGTATGAACGTATGTGTATTACTAGAGTACGTGAATAAATTTATTAGTAAGTGTCTTATAAATGAGTGTGTAGTACTACGTGTATGGAATTTGTGCATTACACTAGAGTATATGAATAAATTTATTAGTAAGTATGCGTTATATTATGCGTGTTGAAGAAAACGTGTATGCGAATAAAATGAGAGTTTGTTTGAAAATGTGTTTTAAGCGTTTGTATGCATGTGTATTAAAATAAAGTGAGTTTGTATAGGAGGAGGAAATGTGTGTTGTGTTAGTTGATGCGATGAACGTGTGGTGGTTGTACGTACTCGTGTATATGTGAATAAATGAATTTATTGGAAGATTTTTGCGAGGGCGTGTGTGCGAGAATCAGTTTGAGGATAGAAGATAACGATGTGTGAGTGGATGAACAAATGAGTGCGAAAGAAAGAAGGGTGGGGGTAGGGGAGTAGATTGATGGAGGGGGTGGAAATTCTAGGCTCGATCATTTTAAACGATCATTATCAGATGTCGCAGTAACCACGGACGGATTTCGATCGCCGAAATTTTCTTCAACTCTTCTATATATTCTTCAAATATATATATAGTATATATATATATACATTTATTTACATAAATTTGGCAAAGACGTGAGTGTTTATACGCGAGGTGTGTATAAAATTATAATTAGGCAAAATATCGGTACCTAATTAATTTATTATTTTTGATTTATTATTATATTCAATATAAAATATTATTAATAATATATATAATAATATTATATTAATATAATTATATATAGAAGATAATAATATTTCAAATATTTAAAAAAATTTTTCTAACAATTTTTTTAATTTAATATATTCGTAAGTGTAAATAAAAATATTATTATTTTTTTTTTCATTTTTTTTTCTAATAATTTTTGTAATTCAATATATTTGTAAGTGTATGCGTTTATGTATAGTATGTGTGTGAGTGTGTTTGTGAGAGAGAGAGAGAGAGAAAAAGGGAGTGTGTGTACAGAAAGTATAGTTATAAAATATTAGAGATTGTTTGTTTTAATCTTGGTTATTATAATCATCCAAATGTTCATTTATTTATGTTTTTAAGTAATTTCTAATTTTACATAACTCACCTACGCATGCGCCATATCTTAACATACGAAAGAGTGAAAGAACAAGAGAGTGAGAGGAACAACAGTCAAATAAACGCAAAGTTCACTTTTAAAGCTTCCGTCGAGAATATGCGTGCCGTTAATACGACGACTTAGGTTTAATAAAAAGACCTTTTACATTTAGGTAGATACATTTTTTAATAATAAATTATTCATTGCCCTGTGATTATTTTTGTGTAAAAATAATTAAAAAAAAAAAAAAAAACACTAAAAAGAAGAATAATAAAAGTGATAGAGAAGAACAAAATAAAAGAAAAAGTAGAATTAGTGTAGTGAAAGCGGAGGAAGAGGAGGGAAGGAGGTGGTGGTGGTGGTGGAGGTGGTGGTGGTGGTAGTTGGTAGTGGTGGTGATAACAACGCGAGGGAAAAAGGTTGAAAAAAAAAAAACCCATAGAGATTATTGTATTAAATAATCTTTTAAATCGGCGCTAAATTCGCGCCAAAATCGGCAAAGAATTATGTCGTTATTTTCCGGAGGATCCGAGGGTGGCGCTGCATCCGATACTCCCGGAAGTCCGTCAATTAATAAATCGGAAGAATTGTCATCATCGGTTCCGGATTCTTCTTCCTCTTCTTCTTTAAGGGCTAGACAAAGAAGTTTGAAAGATCGTCTTCGGGAGGGCATTGCTGGTGGATTTACTTGGCAGTGAGTAATATTTTTGTTTTATTTTCAATTACTTTTGATTATTGTTTATTTGTTTATTTTTTTTTATTTTTTTGTTGATACGATTGATGCAATGTGACGTTATAGCATGTGTAACCTATTTAAAATACAATAAAATAGAAAAAAATTAGTTTTATATAGTATTATATTATTAATTATTAATTTAATTAACAATTTAATATTACTAATTAATTATAATATAATTTTATTAATTAATTTAATTTATTATTTATATAATTAATTTTATTATTATATAATTATATTTTTAATTAATAATTTAATATTAATAATTAAATTAATTTTATATAGTATTATATTATTAATAATAATGATAATATATACCCGTGAGATGGGGGCGGGTAAGAATACCCCCATCAGTAATCCCTGCTTTTCGTAAGAGGCGACTAATAGCAAAACTACTAACAATAATCGTGTAATATTTTTATCTTTCAATTCTGCTTGACCCCCTTAGCGGCCATCTTGAAAACGATGCAATTATCCGACATTTTATTTGATTTATCGTAAATCTTATATTTTTTTTTTTTGTAATAGTAGTAAATAAGAGGTGGATGAGAGATATATTATTACATTGTATACAATTAAATATTTTCTTAATTATATAAATATATATATGCAGTTTATTTTATTTAGAAATATGAGTATAATCGTAATAGGTTAAATTGTTTCAATATGGCGTCTATATGGAGTCAATAATAGAAGATAACGATAAATGGATAAAAGAATAAGAAGAAGAGAAATGAGTATTTGAGTCTCTCGAAGTGAGAGAAGAGACTTGATGGGAATCTGTTCCTGATAGAAAAGTGATATGGGTTAGTCTCGAGTGGCCTTTACACAGGGATTCCTCGATCACAGTCAGTTCTACTACGCTTTATTATCCAATATTATTCCGATATTATTCGAATTATTCTCGCGCCAAGAATATTCTCGAGTGTCATTGTCAATCGTTATCTTATTTTCTTTTTTCTTTTATTATTTTCTCTCTTTCTTTCTTTATTTTTTCTTTTCTTCTTCTTGTACCTTGAAAACTATAAACGGATAGATCGTTTAATCTTCTTCTTCTTTCTTTTTTTTTTTTTTTTTATTTTCTCTCTAAGATGATTTCAAGAATAGATAGATAATCGAATTTTTTTACAGATATCGGGATAAAATGATTGAAATCTGATTTGTCTGGAACAATATCGAGTATATTAATGTTTTTTATTTTATTTTGATAATAATAATAATAATAGTAATAATAATAATAAATGTTATTACTCATATTTAATTAAAAAAATGTCAATTTTCTACAAAGTTTATTAATCATAATTGCGTTAAAAGTCATTATCCAATTTATTTATACCTATGTTACTAAATTAATAAAATATGAAAAATAAAATTAAATAATTCTGAGGACTCTAAGGGTTGATCATTGTAACATGACACATAATGCATAATTACTATTTAAAAAAAAAATTTCAGTCGGTATATAGAACACATAACGATGGTAAACTATCATTTATCTTTTATTATCTTTAAATCAAATTCTTAATGGTACATACAATGGTCACTAGATGGCGATGATCGTTCCATTGATTCGCAAATGTATAAATACAATTGCACATGATACATACGTTAAACAATATAAATTCAATTGTAAAATAATAATTAATAATGATGTAACCATTAAAATATGTGTAAATTTAGAAAAGTATTATTTATTAACCTAAAACGTGTTGTTTTGGTTTACACATGCGATAATATGTTACAGTATATATAATACATTTGGCTTAATATTCCGAAGGAAGGACAATTTAACGCAGGTTAAGCACGAACACGAATATGGTCGTCCGTCTGTCTCCCGTTCTCCGCAAACTATAAATTATTACACAAAATTAGGCCAATTTCTCGGTCGACGTAATAAATTATTCCCAATACTGCCGAGAGATTCTAGTTGTCGACATTTGACCATATTTTTATCTTGTGATTTCTGCATGACCCTTTCAACGGCCATTTAAAAAAAAAAAAAATCTATTGTTCCTGACATTTTGTTTTCTTTATACATTTATTGTAAATTTTATAATATTTATCATTTCTAATCATTTTCTTTGTTTATTTTACAATGTTTTACTCTTTTTATTATTAACATTCTATACAAAATAAAATTCTATTTAATTAATTTATTTTTAATTCTAATTTATTTAAATCAACATTGGTTTATATGCGAATTATATATTTTAACCTATTTTAATTCATCCTCGTAATTCTCGTAAGTATAATATAAATAATTAAATTATTTATATATATATATTATATGTGTAAATTGTAGAAATGCAAATATTAGTAGGAAGGTTGTATTTAAAGTTCGTGACTATTCCTTTTTGTTCAGGAAAATATCAAGGTATATATTTCTTGGTTAGAAAATCAGCACGAATTAACTGGACAACCCAATACAAATCATTTCTTATATTTATTTTACAAAGTTCTACTCTTTTTATTACTAAAATTCTATACAAAATACAATTTTATCAATAATTAATTTATTTTAATTTAATACAATATCTTTCTCTATTTATTATAATTAATTCCTGTTAATTGCTGCGATTAACATAGGTTTATATGCTTATTATATATTTTAACCTATTTTAATTCATCCTCGTAATTCTCGTAAGTATAATATAAATAATTAAATTTTATATATATATATATTATATGTGTAAATTGTAGAAATGCAAATATTAGTAGGAGGGTTGTATTTAAAGTTCGTGACCATCTTTTGTTTTCGAGAAAATATCAACGTGTATATTTCTAGGTTAGAAATCAGCACGAATTAACTGGACAATCCAATACAAATTTTTTCATATATTTGTTTTACTTTTTTGTATATTATACAGTATTCAATTTATTATATATCTAATTAATCTATTGTAATTTAATACAAATTCTTTTTATATTTTTTATAATTAATTCCTATTGATTTAAATTAACGTAGATTAATACATGCGTATTATATATTTTAACCTATTTCAATTCATTCTCATAATTCTCTTAAGTAATATAATTAAAATTATTTATTATATATATATAAATTATAAAAAATACTAATACTAATACAAATAGTTGCATTTGAAATTCGGACCTATTTTTTTGTTTCGAGAAAATATCAAGGTGTATATTTATAGGTTAAAAAATCAGTACGGAACTATCTGGGCAACCCAATACAAATAGAAATTTATATGTATATATATATATATATATATATATATATATATATATATATATATATATATGTTTCTATGCAAATGCACATAGATGCATGTAAAGTTGTCACAAATGAAACTGGGCCATCCGATAATTACGTATTCCCTTTTAAACGACGCGTCAAATTGTTCTCGAACCGTTTCGACGACTCACTCTCCGCCACGTTTGTTTCCATTCCGTTGTGGAGAGCTCGGAGATTCCGACACGCGTCATTTCGTTTCCATTAACGAACCACCCCTCTTCTCTTTCTCTCTCTCTCTTTCTTTTCTTCTTCAACTCTCTCTTTCTACCTTTTCCTATCAACGGGCATTATTCGCGATCAGGAGTAACATCGGTCTTGTTATTCACCAAATGCACCCTTTCTGACACAACCCTGACCTACTTTTAATATTATCTACGATTCGTTTTGTAAATATATATATTCTTCCAACCCTTTATATTTTATTTATAAAAACAAAAACAAAAATAAGAAAAAAAAAATAATCTGATAAATATGTGCAGGTAATTAATACAATAGTTTGACCCGTTAAAAATTATATTCATTTATTAGATATGATTTATTATATGATATAAATTATTTTTTTAATATTAGATAAATAATCTGAAAAATTCATTTGTTTTTTTTTTTTTTACATCATTTTTCGATTAATATAATCAGTTTTTGTTGTAATTATATGTCCAAGAATTTAAAATATTCGTAATAGGATTTAATTTGTGATGTAAGTTATTATAATATTAAGATAGGGATTGATAAGTTACTTATATTTTGTATTTTAAATAAATATATTTATTTTTTTTGTTTGTTAATTAATAAAATTTTATAAAATATTATGTTTTTATTTTATTCATTAAAATTCGTTTATTCAATTTTTAATTTTATTAATTATTATTATAATTATATTTGAATTATTTAATTTTATTAATTAAAATTTAATAAAATTTGGTAAAATACTATATTTATATTTTATTAAATAAAATTATATAAAACATTTTATATATTTAAAATTTTATTTCCAAAATTTTTGTTTGTCCAAAAAATATAAATGGTTTCCATGTTTCCATTCTTTCGAAACATTTTCAGTCCATTCAACTATTGTTATAAATCATACAATATGCTTAATTCGCATAAATGTACGACTAACTCATTCATTAATTACTTTATATTTAATATTATATTTTTATTATCGATTTCATAAGTTCGATAATAATATTATTCGATATAAATATATATTTATATTTTTTTGATCTGTTTTAGAAAATACAAAAAGAATGTCAGGCTAATTCGTTGGTTCGTTCGTTCGTTCGTTCGTTCGTTCGTTCGTTCGTTCGTTCATTCATTCATTGAAATTGTCAAGTTAATTTTCGAAGGAAGCTGGGCAACGCCATTAAGCTTCTACTCTCTTCGAAAATGTCTCGGTGTGCGAGGTCATTGGGTAAATGGGTCAAGTAGATGTGCAGGTACACTTAACGTGAACTTTGCTATGCAGATTCTAGTTACGTAAATGTGTTTGTAAAATTGGAAGTAATATTATACATACTTTGGTACACACACACATCTATATATAAATATATATATATTCATGTTTATATGCATGAGTATATCAATTAATATGTATATGAATTTATTACATACTTATACGTGTTGTAAGCACTTACCTTAGGTATTACACGCACGCTTGAGTGTCGTTTCTTCAAAGAGAATTTTCATCTCCTTCTTTCCCCTTCCCTCCTGCCCCTTTCTCCCCACCCTCATTCTCAACCCTCATACTACACTCTTTCGTTTTTCCTCTAATTATAACTACTGCCTGGTACAAGCTTTTTATTTAATAAATAATATACAGAAGTATGTTAGTCAGATTCTGGTTCATTCTCTTTCTTTTATTACGACGTGTAATTTTTCACGAAATTAATTTGGAGCTAATCATGATTATAGAAATTATCTTTCTAAATTTAAATATATATATATATATATATATATATATATATATATATATATATATATATATATATATATATATATATATTAGCTGTGTCGTATTAATAAATTTATTAAATAGGCATATAAATAAAAAATATATGTGTGGTAATTATGTCAGATATGGAAACACATTTTTATATTTCTTACATGTAATGTAATTTACAAATGATTACTATTACAATAATATATATTATATATATAAAAGTAATTATACTTTTACAAAAATATATTATATAAATTATATAAAAAATATATTATATATAAATGTAAAATATATATTAGAAATATAAGAATTAATTTAAATATTTTATTATTTGAATTTACAAATAATTATTTTTACAAAAAAAAATATATTATATAAATTATATATAAAATATAAATAAAATAATATAAAATTTTAATATAAAATTATATAAAAATTATTATTTAAATATAAAATATTTATTATTAAATTATTATATAATTTAAATATCTTGTATAGGTATATAATTTAATCACGTAAGATACCAAAAATATATTTTTCAAATTTTTCATTCACATTTTTATAGAATATATTTTCTTATTATCGTATTTTGTTTATATAAGTATATATATACATATTATAATTATTTATAAATTATAGTATATTTCCAAAGCATGATTTTTAATCTGCTAAACTGGGTATTATACATATATAGATACATATATATATATATATATATATATACTTTAGGTTTAGGTTTTATCTTTTCTTTTTTATATCATCCTTGAGAGTTTGATACGTCATCGTGGAAAACCCACAACCCCGTGTAGTATATTTCTTTTATTATCTACACGAACCTATTCGTGAATGTTTCGTTGTAGCCATTGTTAAAGCTCGTTGGGTAGATTTCCTCGTTCGAGAAGAAAAAGAGAAAATAGAGCGAAAAATCGGTAGTAGGTGTAAAGAGGGGGAAAAATAGGAAGGTTAAAAAAAGGATTGCAAAAAAAAAAAAAAGAAAGAAAGAAAGAAAGAAAGGAAAGAAAAAGTATAGAAATAGTTACAGTTTATTCTTCTATCGAGAGAGGGATTGATTCTACACGAAATACACGGAATATTGGATTCCTTTTATTGACATTTTTTTTTAAAGGCTTTTTTATATAAAAAAAAATATATTTATATCCAAATTACACAACCATTAATATTATATATTTTATTTATTATTATAATAAATGTTAATTGTGTTTGAAAATTTATTTCTTTATTTCCTTTCCTTTTTTTTTTTTTCATTTTTAAATTCGTAGACCGGATATTGAGGGTGTTTCGAAATTACTGGGAATAATTTCATGATTTTGATAATATTTATAATAATAATATAGTTCTTAATATAATTAACTAATATATATATATATATATATATATATATATATATATATAATATACTATAATAATCTAATATAATTAATATTTATTACTAATATATTAGTTAATTAATTGTTAATAAATTAATAATTTTTTTATTATTTATTATATATTATTTTATTATTTTAATTGTATAAATATTAATTATAATAAATATTAAATTAAAATATTAATTTTATATATATTAAATAAACATAATTTATTAAAATATAATTTTTTTTAAATTTACTTAAAAATTTATTAAAATGTAACTATGTTAAATATAATTTATTTAAATTATATTTAAATAAAATTAATATTATATTTATATTATATTAGTTTATATTATATTTTTTATTAGTTTATTATAACTATTATTATTATATATAATAATTTAAAAATTTATTATATATTACAACTATATATTATATATGTATATATTATTATTTTATTTAGTATTTTATATATATGTATTTAGTTTTTATATTATATATAATATCTAATATAACTATAAATAAAAAATATATAATTAAAACAGTAAACTTATATAATTCAGTTTTATAATAATAATATAGTTTCAGAATTTTAGTTTGTATATTTTTTTTAATTCTTATTTTCATTTTACTATACTTGAAATCATCCTATCAGTTACGATCATGTATTTCGAAAACACCGCGTGTATATTTATACAATAGTTAAATGTAATATTTTTCATAAACAAAATTATTTATATTATCTTAAAATAAAATCAATTATTATTTATAGAATTAAATTAATGAAAAAAAAAAATATATATATATAACACAAAAGTTACGTTAGTATAAATATGGAAGTGAATAAATTTAGTAATTTCTTTCAACATTAAAATTCAATGATCCTGTCTGTTATTTTCGATAAAAGAATCTTGATATCATTTACATTTCTTTCTTTTTTTTTTTTTTTTTAAATTTATTTATTGTAATAAATTAATAAAAGTATTAATGGGGGGGAGTTCCAGAATAAATATGGTAACGAGTGGTCTAGTAACATTTCAATATTTAAGATTCAATGACTGTCGGTTACCTTTCAGTGATTATTTGGGTCAATGTCGAATAAATAATCGTTTCCTGTCCCTTTAGTAAATACCCATGTCAAAGTTAACACCTACGAGCATTGAAGAGATAAATGATGAAACGAATATAAATGCTTGAAAGATATAAATTCCCTTCTCCCCTCCCTCCCCCCTCCACCCTCTTCCGACCCTTCATCCTCCCCAGTTTCTATTTTTTTCGTGTAAGGTGTAAGTAAAACGTTAAAAGGTTTTGAACAAAAATAACATGTTAAAAAAATAAAATGATCGAGATAGTATTAAAGAAAATATGAGAGGACAAAAAATAAAGCGAAACGCGAAAAGTTACATGAGTTTTTTTTTTTTATTTTTTTTATTTGAGGAAACACCGATAATTATAAAGTGAAAAAGAAAGAAATAAAGAAAGAAAAAAAACGTTTGACCTTTACGTGTCTTTCACGCATTCTCTTATACGAATTAACAAATCATATCAATCGATGATCGTTCCACTTTTGAAACAATTAAAAAATTTGATCAATTATATTTTCCATTATAATCATTAATTATGCAATAATTAAAATCATTTTATTTTCCTTGACTTTTGCTTAACAACCATTCACCCACTTCATTTCACATTTTGTAATAATGAGATATCAATTGTGATATGTAGAAATTTTTTAATCAAATTTCTATTAACTGATCAATCGATTATTATTCATAATACGAGATATCGATATAATTTAGATAAATTAAGAAAATAATTATAATATAATAAATGAAAGAGAAAGAAAATAAATTTATTATTATTGTATTATACAGGGTGAATCTTGTAACTGGGATACTTTCTTTTTAAGTAACAATAGAGAAAAATGATAAAGGAAAAAGTTATATGTCACAACACATGTCACCTTCCTATGACCTTACTTTTTTTGAAAATGCATCGATGCACCCGCTAGATTCAGTTGCACTTATTGTTTAAATGCAACTTCACATTTTTTTTTTATACCATTCGATTCCTTTCTTTATCATCTTCATTTAAGTGAAGGTCATCCAAATGTCAATAGTTTACGAGTTATTTGATGTTTTATATCGGCAATGTATATTATTATATATATATATATATTTTTTTTTCTAACTAGGGGGAAGTTAAAATAAATAAAAATTAAATAAATAAATAATAATATCGTCTAAATAAATTAATTTAAAAAACTGTATTGTCAGCATAATTAAAAATATGTGATAATTAATTTGTTCAAACTCATTAGTTAATTTTCGTACGTAGTTTCGAAAAATTTTAATGAAAGAAGATGGCGGTTGTGTTAGTGGTGGGGGAAACAGAATAGGTTCGATACTTTTCAAACCCACCTCTTCGTAAAAATAAAAAAATAAAATTGCGACAGGTATATATATATATATATATATAAACAAACAAATTCGAAGAGGAAGACGAATGAACGAACCGTTTGTGGGATGCTGAAGAATGGCGCGTATGCGTGTATAGCAAGGGAATTAATTGCTTCGTTTAAAACTCGATTCCGCGTTACGTAATATGGGTATAGTGAATGTGAAGAATAACGATCGAGCACGAGTGGATTAATTGGACATATTAAACTAGTTTATACTTCGTCTCCAACGTGTTTACCACCCTCTTCCTCCTCCCTCCTCCTATGACTTTTGTATTATTTTTCATCACCGTACAACTTGGATCACGTATTACTTTATTTGACTAACGATTTTCACTACGATTCCAATTTATTTGACAATCTTTTTCATTTATAGACACGTTTTTATTTTTATTTCATAAAAATTGAAAAAAAAAAAACGTATTGGTTCTTTTTTAAAAAATATTAAAAACAAAAAAATATTATAATTGAGCTATATATCGAATTTTTTTGTAGAAAAAATATAAAACGTGGCTCATGTAAATGAATTTTCTATTTTTTTTTATTTTTTTTTGGGTCATATTTTTGTTATTACAAAGTGGTAATTTTTTGTCTGCTGAATTTTTTTGTTTTGTTATTATTACAATTATTTTTAATATAATTCTAAATTATTTAGAAATTATAACAACACACAATATAATACCACATATTACAATACATAAAATACATAATATACGAAAAAAAATATACAAAAAGTAAGGTTAGGTTATGTCATATGAATATATCGAAGTGCCACCCACGTTTGTTGTTATTGTAGAAACTCTGTACAATTATTTATTTTATTTACTTGACGACATTTTATATGAACGATTAATTTATATTTAATATTTAAATATTAGTTAATTGTACTGGGGTAGGGGTAAGGGGATTTGATTGAGTTTGATTTAATTTTTAATCTTTAAATATAAATTTAATTAAAACGAACATCACACATCCCAATTTGGATCTATTTTCTCAACTTTAATATTAATTTAACGTAATAACAATTGGTTTCACCTACGTGCTTATACAGTCAACCCTCCTATAACGCGGTACTCTCAGAACGCGGTTTCCATATAACGCGGAGCTGAAAATGCGACAGCCCTCCTATAACGCGGTACTTTCAGAAGGCGGTTTCCATATAACGCGGAGCTGTAAATGCGACAGCCCTCTTATATATATTATATATATATATAAGATTAAATATACATATATATTATATTATAATACTGTAAGTAATATTCTTCATTTGTTCTAATATAATAATAATAAAGTAATTATTAACCCTAGATTTGCATCATGTCAAACACGAAAGAAACAAGGAAAGGGTTAAAAAGAAAGTTTATATCTCTTGAAGATAAAATCGAAGTTCTAAATCGGTTAAAATTCTGTTTTAATTCTAACAGTTTTTTAGTTTAGTTTTGGTATCATTTCTTTATATAAACTCATCAATTCAATAAAAATAATTTATAATTTATCTTGTCCTTATTGGTCTTCATATAACGCGGTATGAATGATGTGATTTGTACTAATTCTGCGTTTCTTATAGCGCGGTTTCCATACAACGCGGTAGACGGTTTCCATAGAACGCACTACGAATTAGCCTGGTTTGTACGGTTAAATCCGAGTTTCTTATAGCGCGGTTTCCATATAACGCGGTACGCACTCACCCCGTTATAGGAGGGTTGACTGTATTTGATTATTCCAATCTGTGTTTCCACAATTTTATATCTCATTAAAAATAATTAAAAAAAAATATAATATAATACATAAATATTTAAATAATAATATCTAATATATAATAATATATAATATTTAAGTATTTTAATAAATATTATTTAAATATAATTAATTTTTTAATTTAATTTAAAAAAATATATTAAATATTTATAATTCAGATATTATTATACTATTTAATTTATTTTTAATATTTTAACAACGAAATTAATATTTTATTAAATATTATTATATTCATAATAAATATTATATTTATAGAAGTTTATAGAAGTTTATTTCAGGTATACCCTTTTAGGGTGTTTACCCCGAAGGCCCCCCCTACATGAAATATTATATTTATATTATATAATAATAATATATAATATTATATAATAATTTTTTTTATTTATCTTATTTATTTTTAATTAGTAATTTTTATTTTATTTAAATTATTTAAAATTTAATGTATTTATTAATTATAATATAATATTTTATAATTATTTTTAATTGTATTAATGTAGTTTACATTTATACATTTAAAATTAATGCATTAGTACATTTAATTGTACTAAAAAAAAATATTATTATATAAATACTATATATTTATATTATAATTAAATATAATTATATATATATATATATATATATATAAATTAAATATAATTTAAATTACATTATATAATATATATTATATTATATAATATTTAATAATTATATTAATATTTTTATTATAATTACATACTATATATATAAATGCATCTATCTTTACGATGATAACAAATTTTCGATAAGAAATAATATTGAAACACAAAAGTAAAAGAATTTAAGAATAATATATAGTGTAAAGGTCATGCCTCTGTGAGATCTTTTGAAAGTTGATAATTTATATATATATATATAAATTAAAGCAAAAGGAAAAAGAGTAGATCAAGTACGTCCACTTGTCAAATCCTTGAGCCAAATCTTCAAATTGGAACCCCCCTTACCTCCACCCCCCTTCATATTTCTTTTCATATTTGTAAAACACCTATAATTATCAAAAGATATTTGTTGGTAATGAAATTTAATTAATTTTTATGCACTCTTTTCCAATATAAATCTACGATACCATTTTGTTTTTATTTTTGTTTTTGTTTTTTTTAATTTTTTTATTTCTTACGTCAAAATCATTTTATTTTTTATCATTTTAATCAATCGTTTTTCAACGTCAATTTACCAAAATTATATGATCAACTTTTATGAGATGATTTTCTTTTTGTTAATTCGGGTTTTTTGTTGTTTTTTTATTTTTTTTCATGTTTAAATTTTAAAACGATCTATCCCCCGAATGGATGATCGAGTTTGTGAATTGGACAGAGATTTATGTGACGTAGATCAACGATGGTAAAATAAAGAAAAGTTTGCTCGTGCGAAGGAAAGTATCTCGTACATAGCAGCGGCCGATAAATATGTCAAGGTCATGCCAGGCTCAATAATTCGAGCAGACGTTTTAGTAAAGAAGAACGAAAAAAAAAAAAAACGAGAAAAAAAAAACTATAATGAGAATAATTCATTTTTTTTCTTTTTTTTTTATATCTTATTTATTATGAAGTATATTTTATGCGATAAGATTTTGTGAAACGTTTCTTGAAAAAATTTCCTGTATACTTTATTTCATGGTACGAGAGATAGAACGATGAAAAGAATTTTTGTTGTTTCATTTATTTGATTAATAACTATCATAGATTAGGTTATTCTTTTGATCGTTAAAATTTATCTTCCTTGTATCTAAGAATTTTGATTTTCTTTCGTAAAGAAAAGGAACTGTCTTGAATGTGAATGATAAATTGTTTCCGTGTAAGAAAAGTTAGGTTAGGATAGATGCATTACGAATAAATAAATATTAATGGAAATAATCATGAAATTTATAGAACTAGACGCATACATTTTGTTCTTGAAATGTATTTTTTTTCTGCGCGTTGATTATTTTTTATTTGATTATCAAATTAAGAGAGTACATGTATTTTAAATGATCGTAAGTTAGTATTTTTATTTTCCGTAATAGCGCTATCTTTCAACATGGCGGATCTATTAAAAATTAAAAATTGATGTGAAAATCGTAATTTTGTCGAAAAGTATTTCATTTTTATCATTAAATTTTAATATGAACAAATTGTAACAATAATTATTATTTTTTTTTTAAATTGTTTTGAGAAAAATAATATGTATATATATATATAACATATTATAGAATTATATAATATAATAATATATATATATATATAATAATAAGTTATATAAATATAATATTTATTATTATTAAAATATATTAAAACTGTATATTTTAATAATAATAATAAAATTAAAATATATATATTTTAATAATAATATTAATAATTTAATAATTTTAATATTATATTATATAATATTATATATTATAATAATATATAATTAATAAACATATATTAATAAATTAATAAATATATATATATATATAATAAAATTCAGGTAAATCCTTAAAATATATTTCATAGCGTTTTACTAGAAAGTGGGGGGGGGATGGAAAGTAAGTAAGAAGGTGTATTACGAAACGTGTATAAAGTTTTGTTGAAGGGGATTTTATATATTTCGAGTCTTTTATGACGATCGTAGATTTGCAAAAAAAAAAAAAAAAAAGAGAAGTAAAAGATAAAAGTTGTAGGATATCTTTACGTAAAACTCTCGTATGGAACATTATCCTCGATCGTACTCTATCCTGGTAATCCTTGAAGCTTCACATACTTTTTACTTTGGTAAAAGAAGTAGAAGAAGTAGTAGAAGAAAAGAAGGACTTCTTTTTTTTTCTTTTATTTCTAGTTTTGGTTTAGAAATCCTTGTAAAATCGTTTCTCAAGACTGTAGATACTTTTGACTAAACATTAGTTTTATTTAGAAAAAGAGAAGAAAAAATTGCAGGGAAAAAATTACAGGATACAGGATGGTGGTACAATACATTATATTTTATTTGAATTTAAAGTAATATCTAAATTATATTTTTAAAAGTAAGAAAATCATTTAATTTATTTTAATTTTTTTTATTATAGTTTTTTATTTGCAAAGTACTTGAACGTATTTATTTATAAAAAAAATCATCGTGCAGGGTGGTGTATAATAGATTATGTGTATTCTATTTTAATTTATATTAATATTTAAATTATATTTAAAAGTAAAAAAACTGTTTAATTTATTTTATTTCATTTAAATTTATTTTAATTTCTTTTATTATAATTTTTTATTTGCAAAGTACTTGAACGTATTTATTTATAAAAAAAATCATCGTGCAGGTTGGTGTATAATAGATTATGTGTATTCTATTTTAATTTATATTAATATTTAAATTATATTTAAACGTAAAAGAACTGTTTAATTTATTTTAATTTATTTTAATTAAATTTAATTTTTTTTATTATAATTTCTTATTCGCAAAATTCTCAAACGTATTTATGTATAAAAATAAATCATGGTGTACAATATCGTGGTGCACAATACATTATATTTTCTATTTTAATTTAAAATAATACTTAAATTATATTTGAACGTATACAAAAATCATTTAAAATAATTTATTTTAATTTTTTTTTAATTTTTTTATTATAATTTTTTATTTGTAAAGTACTTTAATGTATTTAATTATTTATTTTTTTTTTTACGCATCACGAATGATCTGAAATAATTTTTTAGAATCATACTTCATTCTCTCTTTGCATTAAAAATATACTATTATTAAAATTTTATTAATTTATTCATAGATATAATTGTAATTTTGTGATATAACATTTGTAATAAGTATTTTTATTTTCATTCGATATTTATGATAAATATGGAAAGATTAGAGTTCACTGTTTTTGAAAATTTTCAAAACAATTTTGATAAAATCATACATACGTTTTTATAAAATTTCGAACATTAATTTTTATTCAAAATTATTATATGAGATCATCCCCTCTGTATTACTTTTTATACTACTTGTTCATGTTCCATTAAATTTAAAAAAAAAAAGAAGAAAAAGAAGAAAAGAAAGAAGATAAAGAAGAAGTATAGTGATCTTGGTAAATTTGATTTATTTCGAGCAGACTATCGTAATATTCTTTACCGTTTTCTTTACCCCCTCCTCCCCCGTTATCCCCTTCCACTTCTTGAACACACACTTTTCGCCTATCTTCACTCGATTTGTATTCAAAGAAGGAAGAGTTTACAAGGTCGAGGAAACTGAGAATTTGAAAGAAGTTTGTTTTAAATATAGTATAACAGAGAGATACTTATTTACTTATACACTTACATGTAATGTAGTTTTACTAGTTCAACTAACTGCAAATATATCTACCACCTGAAATGATTTATTTAGGTTGGTAATTTTTCATGTAAATACGATTAACATTTTTTTTATCGTCCATTGTCAACTTCAGTTGAATTTAACAATTTTATCATAAATTTACTTTTTAATTTTACAATTTCTTATCTTTTCTTTCTTAGAATAGGATTTTATTCAAATAATAATAATAATAATTATTATTATTTTTTTAACAATATAAACAAAAAGATGTTAAGTGAAAAGGAAGGAAAATAAAATGATTTCGAAACTAACACAAGAAATATTTTGTTTTAATTATCATATTACTGTGTTTTACAGTTTATAAAAATATTATTAATATAAATCTGAAATAATAATATTTTAATTTAAAAATTATTGTTATTATAATTCAATAAAATTCAATTCTACAATTTTTATCTTTACCTTCTTAAGATAGGATAGGATATAATTCAAATAATAATAATAATTATTATTATTTATTTAATTAATTATTTAATTATTATTACGTTAATAATATTAAAAAAAGATGTTAAGTAAATAAAAGGCTTTAAAATAATTTTGAACCTAACAAACAAAATATTTTTATTTAAATATCACATTTTATCGTATTTATATGCAATTAATTGAAATATTATTATTTTATATTTATTTGAATAATAATATTAATATTTAAATTTAATAATAATAATATTTTAATTTAACAATTATTGTTATTATAATTCAATTCAATTTGCAATTTTTGTCTTTTCCTTCTTAAGATAGGACAGGGTATCATTCAAGTAATAATAATTATATTTATAACTATAATTTATAATTCATATTAATAATAATAATAATAATAATTATTATTATTATTAAAAATTATAAAAAAGATGTTAAATAAAAAGAAAAGGACTATAAAATAATTTCGAACCTAATACACGAAATATTTTGTTTTAATTGTTATATTATTGTATTTATTATACAGCTGATTACAATATTATTAATTTAAACCTAAAATAATATAATATTTCAACTAAACAATTATTGTTATTATTATAAATTAAAAAATATATATATAAATGACGTCCAATTATAATCCAACCGTTGTTTCGGATTTTCTATTTTTTATCATAAAATAAACATTAGAATTGTTTTACAATTCTATGATGACATTATTCCATATAAAGTATGTTTGAAAAACAT